>NW_026734638.1:0-277215 GCF_949786415.1 Peromyscus eremicus
AACTCTTGCTCGTAAGACCAGAAGCTGCATGGGATTCAACTCCATTTAGGACTGGGAAACAAACGCTACCTCGCCTTACAAGAAACACACTCTGCTTTTGAGAAAAGAGCACTCTTCTACTCTACTGTGTTTCCCATAGGGCCAGAACAGTGAGCTTGCTCAGGACAAAAGAACTGTGCTTCCTACACACACGGGCCATATCTAGTTCAACTCTGCTTAGGAACTGACGAGAACAGTAGCTCCTCTTCAGTCCAATACACTGTACTTGCTGGGAATAGACGCGAGTGCTATTTGCACTTTGTATGGAAATGGGAGTGCAATAGTGACTTTCCTTACCAGAAAACAACTCTTGCTCATTGGACCAAAAACTGCATTGGATTCAACTCCATTTAGGACTGGGAAACAAACGCTAGCTCGCCTTACAAGAAATACACTCTGCTTTTGCAAAAAGAGCACTCCTCTACTCTACTGTGTTTCCCATGGGTTCCGAACTGTGAGCTTGCTCAGAACAAAAGAACTGTGCTTCCTACACACACGGCCATATCTAGTTCAACTATGCTTAGGAAACTGACAAGAAGAGCAGCTCCTCTTCAGTCCAATACACTGTACTTGCTGGGAAGAGACGCGTGTGCTATTTGCACTGTGTATGGCAATGGGAGCGCTATAGTGAATTTCCTTACCAGAAAACAACTCTTGCTCGTAAGACCAAAAACTGCATGTGATTCAACTTCATTTAGGACTGGGAAACAAATGCTTGCTCGCCTTTCAATAACACACTCTGCTTTTGAGAAAAGGGCACTCTTCTACTCTACTGTGTTTCCTATGTGGTCCGAACAGTGAGCTTGCTCAGAACAAAAGAACTGTGCTTCCTACACACCGGGGACATATCTAGTTCAACTCTGCTTAGGAAACTGACAACAACAGTAGATCCTCTTCAGTCCCATACACTGTACATGCTGGAAACATATGCCAGTGCTATTTGCCCTGTGTATGACAATGGGAGCACAATAGTGACTCTTCTTACCAGAAAACAACTCTTGCTCGTAGGACCAGTAACTGCATGTGATTCAACTCCATTTAGGACTAGGAAACAAACACTAGCTCGCCTTACAAGAAACACACTCTGCTTTTGAGAAAATTGCACTCTTCTACTCTACTGTGTTTCCTATAGGGCAGAACAGTGAGCCTGCTCAGAACAAAAGAACTGTACTTCCTACACACACGGACCATATCTAGTTCAACTCTGCTTAGGAAACTGAGAGAACAGTAGCTCCTATTCAGTCCAATACACGTACTTGCTGGGAAAAGCCGCGAGTGCTATTTGCACTGTGTATGGCAATTGGAGCATAATAGTGATTCTTCTTACCACAAAACAACTTTTGCTCGTAGGACCAAAAATTGCATGTGATTCAACTCCATTTAGGACTGGGAAACAAATGCGAGCTCGCCTTACAAGAAACACACTCTGCTTTAGAGAAAAGAGCACTCTTCTACTCTACTGTGTTTCCTATAGTGCCAGAACAGTGAGCTTGCTCAGAACATAAGAAATGTGCTTCCTACACACACGGGCCATATCTAGTTCAACTCTGCTTAGAAAACTGACAAGACCAGTAGCTCCTCCTCTGTCCCGATACACTGTACTTGCTGGGAACAGACGCGAGTGCTATTTGCACTGTGTATGGCAATGGGAACGCAATAGTGACTTTCCTTACCAGAAAACAACTCTTGCTCGTAGGACCAGAAACTGCATGGGATTCAACTCCATTTAGGACTGGGAAACAAACGCTAGCTCGACTTACAAGAAACACACTCTGCTTTTGAGGAAAGAGCACTCTTCTACTCTACTGTGTTTCCTAAGGGGTCCAAACAGTGAGCTTGCTCAGAACAAAAGAACTGTGCTTCCTACACACACGGCCATATCTAGTTCAATTCTGCTTAGGAAACTGACAACAACAGTAGATCCTCTTCAGTCCCATACACTGTACATGCTGGGAACAGACGCCAGTGCTATTTGCACTTTGTATGGCATTTGGAGCGCAATAGTGACTCTTTTTACCAGAAAACAACTCTTGCTCGTAGGAACAAAAACTGCATGTGACTCAACTCCATTTAGGACTGGGAAACAAACGCTAGCTCACCTTACAAGAAACACACTCTGCTTTAGAGAAAAGAGCACTCATCTACTCTACTGTGTTTCCTATAGGGCCAGAACAGTGAGCTTGCTCACAACAAGAGAACTGTGCTTCCTACACACACGGGCCATATCTAGTTCAACTCTGCTTAGGAAACTGACAAGAACAGTAGCTCCTCTTCAGTCCGATACACTGTACTTGCTGGGTACAGACGCGAGTGCTATTTTCACTGTGTATGGCAATGGGAACACAATAATGACTTTCCTTACCAGAAAACAACTCTTGCTCGTAGGACCCGAAACTGCATGTGATTCAACTCCATTTAGTACTAGGAAACAAATGCAAGCTCGCCTTACATGAAACACACTCTGCTTTTGAGCAAGGAGCACTCGTCTACTCTACTGTGTTTCCTATAGGGCCAGAACAGTGAGCTTGCTCAGAACAAAGAACTGTGCTTCCTACACACACGGGCCATATCTAGTTCAACTCCGCTTAGGAAACTGACAAGAACAGTACCACCTCTTCTGTCCAATACACTTTATTTGCTGGGAACAGACGCCAGTGCTATTTGCACTGTGTATGGCAAAGGGAGCGCAAGAGTGACTCTTCTTACAGGAAACAACTCTTGCTCGTAGGAAAAGAAACTGCATGTGATTCAACTCCATTTATGACTAGGAAACAAATGCTAGCTCGCCTTACAAGAAACACACTCTGCTTTTGAGAAAAGAGCACTCTTCTTCTCTACTGTGTTTCCTATGTGGTCCAAACAGTGAGCTTGCTCAGAACAAAAGAACTGTGCTTCCTACACACACGGGCCATATCTTGTTCTACTCTGCTTAGGAAACTGTCCGGAACAGTAGCTCCTCCTCAGTCCGATACACTGTACATGCTGGGAACAGACGCGAGTGCTATTTGCACTGTGTATGGCAATGGAGCACAATAGTGACTTTCTTACCAGAAAACAACTCTTGCTCGTAGGACCAGAAACTGCATGTCATTCAACTCCATTTAGGACTGGGAAACAAATGCTAGCTCACCTTACAAGAAACACACTCTGCTTTTGAGAAAAGAGCACTCTTGTACTCTCCTGTGTTTCCTGTAGGGCCAGAACAGTGAGCTTGCTCAGAAGAAAAGAACTGTGCTTCCTACACACACGGACCATATCTAGTTCAACTCTGCTTTGGAAACTGACAAGAACAGTAGTTCCTATTCAGTCCAATACACGCACATGCTGGGAACAGACGCGAGTGCTATTTGCACTGTTTATAGCAATCGGAGCGTAATAGTGACTCTTCTTACCACAAATCAACTCTTGCTCCTAGGACCAAAAAGTGCATGTGATTTAACTCCATTTAGGACTGGGAAACAAACGCGAGCTCGCCTTACAAGAAACACACTCTGCTTTAGAGAAAAGAGCATTCTTCTACTCTACTGTGTTTCCTATAGGGCCAGAACAGTGAGCTTGCTCAGAACATAAGAACTGTGCTTCCTAGACACATGGGCCATATCTCGTTCAACTCTGCTTAGGAAACTGACAAGAACAGTAGCTCCTCCTCTGTCCGATACACTGTACTTGCTGGGAACAGACGCGAGTGCTATTTGCACTGTGTATGGCAATGGGAACGCAATAGTGACTTTCCTTACCAGAAAACAACTCTTGCTCGTAGGACCAGAAACTGCATGGGATTCAACTCCATTTAGGACAACAAACGCTAGCTCGCCTTACAAGAAACACACTCTGCTTTTGAGAAAAGAGCACTCTTCTACTCTACTGTGTTTCCTACGGGGTCCAAACAGTGAGCTTGCTCAGAACAAAAGAACTGTGCTTCCTACACACACGGCCATATCTAGTTCAATTCTGCTTAGGAAACTGACAACAACAGTAGATCCTCTTCAGTCCAATACACTGTACATGCTGGGAACAGACGCCAGTGCTATTTGTCCTGTGTATGGCAATGGCAGCGCAATAGTGACTCTTCTTACCATAAAACAACTCTTGCTCGTAGGACCAGAAACTGCATGTGATTCAACTCCATTTAGGACTGAGAAACAAACTCTAGCTTGCTTTACAAGAAACACACTCTGCTTTTGAGAAAAGAGCACTCTTCTACTCTACTGTGTTACCTATAGGGCCAGAAGAGTGAGCTTGCTCAGAACATAAGAAATGTGCTTCCTACACACACGGGCCATATCTAGTTCAACTCTGCTTAGGAAACTGACAAGAACAGTAGCTCCGCTTCCGTCCAAAACACTATACTTGCTGGGAAGAGACGGGAGTGCTATTTGCACTGTGTATGGCAATGGGAGCGCAATAGTGACTTTCCTTACCAGAAAACAACTCTTGCTCGTAGGATCAGAAACTGCTTGTGATTCAACTCCATTTAGGACTGGGAAACAAACGCTAGCTCGCCTTACAAGAAACACACTCTGCTTTAGAGAAAAGAGCAAACTTCTACTCTACTGTGTTTCCTAAGGGGTCCCAACAGTGAGCTTGCTCAGAACAAAAAAACTGTGCTTCCTACACACACGGCCATATCTAGTTCAAATCTGCTTATAAACCTGACAAGAACAGTAGGTCCTCTTCAGTCCAATACACTGTACTTGCTAGGAACAGACGCCAGTGCTATTTGTCCTGTGTATGGCAATGGCAGCACAATAGTGACTCTTCTTACCAGAAAACAACTCTTGCTCGTAGGACCAGAAACTGCATATGATTCAACTCCATTTAGGACTGGGAAACAAACGATAGCTCGCCTTACAAGAAACACACTCTGCTTTTGAGAAAAGGGCACTCTTCTACTCTACTGTGTTTCTTAAGTGTTCCGAACAGTGAGCTTGCTCAGAACAAAAGAACTGTGCTTCCTACACACACGGGCCATATCTAGTTCAACTCTGCTTAGGAAACTGACAAGAAAAGTAGCTCCTCTTCAGTCCAATACAGTGTACATGCTGGGAACAGATGCCAGTGCTATTTGCCCTGTGTATGACAATGGGAGCACAATAGTGTCTCTTCTTACCAGAAAACAACTCTTGCTTGTAGGACCAGAAACTGCATGTGATTCAACTCCATTTAGGACTGGGAAACAAACGCTAGCTCGCCTTACAAGAAACACACTCTGCTTTTGAGAAAAGAGCACTCTTCTATTCTCCTGTGTTTCCTATAGGGCCAGTACACCGAGCTTGCTCAGAACAAAAGAACTGTGCTTCCTACACACATGGACATATACAGTTCAATTCTGCTTAGGAAACTGACAATGACAGTAGCTCCTCTTCAGTCCAATACACTCTACATGCTGGGAACAGACGCCAGTGCTATTTGCCCTGTGTATGACAATGGGAGCACAATAGTGTCTCTAATTACCAGAAAACAACTCTTACTCGTAGGACCAGAAACTGCATGGGATTCAACTCCATTTAGGACTGGGAAACAAACGCTACTACGCCTTACAAGAAACACACTCTGCTTTTGAGAAAAGAGCACTCTTCTACTCTGCTGTGTTTCCTATAGTGCCAGTATAGTGAGCTTGCTCAGAACAAAAGAACTGTGCTTCCTTCACACACGGGCCATATCTAGTTCAGTGCTGCTTAGGAAACTGACAAGAACAGTAGCTCCTCTTCAGTCCAATACACTGTACTTGCTGGGAACAGACGCGAGTGCTATTTGCACTGTGTATGGCAATGGGAGTGCAATAGTGACTTTCCTTACCAGAAAACAACTCTTGCTCGTAGGACCAGAAACTGCATGTGATTCAACTCCATTTAGGACTGGGAAACAAACGCAAGCTCGCCTTACAAGAAACACGTTCTGTTTTTGAGAAAAGAGCACTCTTCTACTCTACTGAGTTTCCTATATGGCCAGTACAGCGAGCTTGCTCAGAACAAAAGAACTCTGCTTCCTACACGCATGGCCATATCCAGTTCAATTCTGTTTAGGAAACTGACAAGAACGGTAGCTCCTCTTCAGTCCAATACACTCTACATGCTGGGAAAAGACGCCAGTGCTATTTGCCCTGTGTATGACAATGGGAGCACAATAGTGTCTCTTCTTACCAGAAAAAAACTCTTGCTCGTAAGACCAGAAGCTGCATGGGATTCAACTCCATTTAGGACTGGGAAACAAACGCTACCCTCGCCTTACAAGAAACACACTCTGCTTTTGAGAAAAGAGCACTCTTCTACTCTACTGTGTTTCCCATAGGGCCAGAACAGTGAGCTTGCTCAGGACAAAAGAACTGTGCTTCCTACACACACGGGCCATATCTAGTTCAACTCTGCTTAGGAACTGACGAGAACAGTAGCTCCTCTTCAGTCCAATACACTGTACTTGCTGGGAATAGACGCGAGTGCTATTTGCACTTTGTATGGAAATGGGAGTGCAATAGTGACTTTCCTTACCAGAAAACAACTCTTGCTCATTGGACCAAAAACTGCATTGGATTCAACTCCATTTAGGACTGGGAAACAAACGCTAGCTCGCCTTAGAAGAAATACACTCTGCTTTTGCAAAAAGAGCACTCCTCTACTCTACTGTGTTTCCCATGGGTTCCGAACTGTGAGCTTGCTCAGAACAAAAGAACTGTGCTTCCTACACACAGGGGCCATATCTAGTTCAACTATGCTTAGGAAACTGACAAGAAGAGCAGCTCCTCTTCAGTCCAATACACTGTACTTGCTGGGAAGAGACGCGAGTGCTATTTGCACTGTGTATGGCAATGGGAGCGCTATAGTGACTTTCCTTACCAGAAAACAACTCTTGCTCGTAAGACCAAAAACTGCATGTGATTCAACTTCATTTAGGACTGGGAAACAAATGCTTGCTCGCCTTTCAATAACACACTCTGCTTTTGAGAAAAGGGCACTCTTCTACTCTACTGTGTTTCCTATGTGGTCCGAACAGTGAGCTTGCTCAGAACAAAAGAACTGTGCTTCCTACACACCGGGGACATATCTAGTTCAACTCTGCTTAGGAAACTGACAAGAACAGAGGATCCTCTTTAGTCCAATACACTGTACTTGCTGGGAACAGACGCGAGTGCTATTTGCACTGTGTATGGGAATGGGAGCGCAATAGTGACTCTTCTTACCAGAAAACAACTCTTGCTCTTAGGACCAGAAACTGCATGTGATTCAACTCCATTTAGGACTGGCAAGCAAACGCTAGCTCGCCTTACAATAAACACACTCTGCTTTTGAGAAAAGAGCACTCTTCTACTCTATTGTGTTTCCTATGGGGTCCAAACAGTGAGCTTGCTCAGAACCAAAGAACTGTGCTTCCTACACACACGGCCATATCTAGATCAATTCTGCTTAAGAAACTGAGAAGAACAGTAGATACTCTTCAGTCCAATACACTGTACATGCTGGGAACCGACACCAGTGCTATTTGCCCTGTGTATGACAATGGGAGTGCAATAGTAACAATTCTTACCATAAAACAATTCTTGCTCGTAGGACCAAAAACTGCAAGTGACTCAACTTTATTTAGGACTGGGAAACAAACGTTAGCTTGCCTTACAAGAAACACACTCTGCTTTTGAAAAAAGAGCACTCCTCTACTCTACTGTGTTTCCCATGGGTTCCAAACAGTGAGCTTGCTCAGAACAAAAGAACTGTGCTTCCTACACACAGGGGCCATATCTAGTTCAACTATGCTTAGGAAACTGACAAGAACAGTAGCTCCTCTTCAGTCCAATACACTGTACTTGCTGGGAAGAGACGCGAGTGCTATTTGCACTGTGTATGGCAATGGGAGCGCTAGAGTGACTTTCCTTACCAGAAAACAACTCTTGCTCATAGGACCAGAAACTGCATGTGATTCAACTCCATTTCTGACTGGAAAGCAAATGCTAGCTCGCCTTACAAGAAACACACTCTGCTTTTGAGAAAACGGCACTCTTCTACTCTACTGTGTTTCTTATGGGATCCGAACAGTGAGCTTGCTCAGAACAAAAGTACTGTGCTTCCTACACACACGGCCATATCTAGTTCAACTCTGCTTAGGAAACTGACAAGAACAGCAGCTCCTCTTCAGTCCAATACACTGTACTTGCTTAGAACAGACGCGAGTGCTATTTGCACTGTGTATGACAATGGGAACGCAATAGTGACTCTTCTTACCAGAAAACAACTCTTGCTCGTAGGACCAGAAACTGCATGGGATTCAACTCAATTTCTGACTGAGAAACAAACATTAGCTCGCCTAACAAGAAACACACTCTGCTTTTGAGAAAAGAGCACTCTTCTACTCAACTGTGTTTCCTATGGGGTCGAACAGTAAGCTTGCTCAGAAAAAAAGAACTGTGCTTCCTACACACACGGGCCATATCTTGTTCAACTCTGCTTAGGAAACTGACAAGAACAGTAGATCCTCTTCAGTCCAATACACTGTACATGCTGGGAACAGATGCCAGTGCTATTTGCACTGTGTATGACAATGGGACCGCAACAGTGACTCTTCTTACCAGAAAACAACTCTTGCTCGTAGGACCAGAAACTGCATGGGATTCAACTCCATTTAGGACTGGGAAACAAACGCTATCTCGCCTTACAAGAAACACAATCTACTTTTGAGAAAAGAGCACTCTTCTACTCTACTGTGTTTCCTAAGTGTTCCGAACAGTGAGCTTGTTCAGAACAAAAGAACTGTGCTTCCTACACACACGGGCCATATCTAGTTCAACTCTGCTTAAAAAACTTACAAGAAAAGTAGCTCCTCTTCAGCACAATACACTGTACTTGCTGGGAACAGATGCGAGTGCTATTTGCACTGTGTATCGCAATGTGAGCTCAATAGTGACTTTCCTTACCAGAAAACAACTCTTGCTCGTAGGACCGAAAACTGCACGTGATTCAACTCCATTTAGAACTGGGAAATAAACGCTAGCTTGCCTTACGAGAAACACACTCTGCTTTTGAGAAAAGAGCACTCTTCTACTCTACTGTGTTTTTTATATGGCCAGAACAGTGAGCTTGCTCAGAACAAAAGACCTGTGCTTCCTACACACATGGCCATATCTAGTTCAATTTTACTTAGGAAACTGGCAAGAACAGTAGCTCCTCTTCAGTTCAGTACACTGTACTTGCTGAGACAGACGCGTGTGCTATTTGCACTGTGTATGGCAATGGGAGCACAACAGTGACTCTTCTTACCAGAAAACAAATCTTGTTCGTAGGACCAGAAACTGCATGGGATTCAACTCCATTTTTGACTGGGCAACAAACACTAACTCGCCTTACAAGAAACACACTCTGATTTTGAGAAAAGAGCACTCTTCTACTCTACTATTTTACCTATGTGGTCTGAACAGTGAGCTTGATCAAAACAAAAGAACTGTGCTTCCTACACACACGGGCCATATCTAGTTCAACTCTGCCTAGGAAACTGACAAGAACAGTAGCTCCTCTTCAGTCCAATACACTGTACTTGCTGGGAACAGACGCTAGTGCTATTTGCACTGTGTATGGCAATGGGAGCTCAATAGTGACTTTCCTCACCAGAAAACAACTCTTGCTCGTAGGACCAAAAACTGCATGTGATTTAACTCCATTTAGGACTGGGAAACAAACGCTAGCTCGCCTTACAAGAAACACACTCTGCTTTTGAGAAAAGAGCACTCTTCTACTCTGCTGTGTTTCCTATAGTGAAAGTACAGTGAGCTTGCTCAGAACAAAAGAACTGTTCTTCCTTCACTCACGGGCCATATCTAGTTCAATTCTGCTTAGGAAACTGACAAGAACAGTAGATCCTCTTCAGTCCAATACAATGTACATGCTGGGAGCAGACGTGAGTGCTATTTGCACTGTGTATGGCAATGGGAGCGCAATAGTGACTCTTCTTTCCAGAAAAAAACTCGTGGATGTAGGACCAAAAACTGCATGGGACTCAACTCCGTTTCTGACTGGGAAACAAACACTAGCTAGCCTTACAAGAAACACACTCTGCTTTTGAGAAAAGAGCACTCTTCTACTCTACTGTGTTTCCCATAGGGTCCGAACAGTGAGCTTGCTCAGAACAAAAGAACTGTGCTTCACACACACAGGCCATATCTAGTTCAACTCTGCTTAGGAAACTGACAAGAACAGTAGATTTTCTTCTGTCCAATACACTGTACTTGCTGGGAACAGACGCGAGTGCTATTTGCACTGTGTATGGCAATGATAGCACAATAGTGACTCTTCTTACCAGAAAACAACTCTTGCTCATAGGACCAGAAACTGCATGTGATGCAACTCCATTTAGGACTGGGACACAAACGATAGCTCGCCTTACAATAAACACACTCTGCTTTTGAGAAAAGAGCACTCTTCTACTCTACTGTGTTTAGTCCAGGGCCAGAACAGTGAGCTTGCTCAGAACAAAAGAACTGTGCTTCCTACACACACGGGCCATATCTAGTTCAACACTGCTTAGGAAACTGACAAGAACAGTAGATCCTCTTCAGGCCAATACACTGTACATGCAGGGAACAGACGCAAGTGCTATTTGCCCTGTGTATGATAAAGGGAGTGCAATAGTGACTCTTCTTACCAGAAAACAACTCTTGCTCACAGGACCAGAAACTGCATGTGATTCAACTCCATTTAGGGCTGGGACACAAACGCTAGCTCGCCTTACAAGAAACACACTCTGCTTTTGAGAAAAGAGCACTCTTCTACTCTACTGTGTTTCCTATGTTGTCCGAACAGTGAGCTTGCTCAGAACAAAAGAACTGTGCTTCCTACACACACGGGCCATATCTATTTCAACTCCGCTTAGAAAACTGACAAGAACAGTACCTCCTCTTCTGTCCAATACACTGTACTTGCTGGGAACAGACGACAGTGCTATTTGTACTGTGTATGGCAATGGGAGCGCAATAGTGACTCTTCTTAGCAGAAAACAACTTTTGCTCGTAGGACCAGAAACTGCATGTGATTCAACTCCATTTAGGACTGGGAAACAAACGCTAGCTCGCCTTACAAGAAACACACTCTGCTTTTGAGAAAAGAGCACTCTTCTACTCTACTATGTTTTCTATAGGGCCAGAAGAGTGAGCTTGCTCAGAACAAAAGAACTGTGCTTCACACACACGGGCCATATCTAGTTCAACTCTGCTTAGGAAAATGACCAGAACAGTAGCTTCTCTTAAGTCCAATACACTGTACTTGCTGGGAACAGACACGAGTGCCATTTGCACTGTGTAATGCAATGGGAGCGCAATAGTGACTTTCCTTACCAGAAAACAACTCTTGCTCGTAGGACCCAAAACTGCATGTTATTCAACTCCATTTAGGACTGGAAAACAAATGCTAGGTCGCCTTACAAGAAACACACTCTGCTTTTGAGAAAAGAGCACTCTTCTACTCTACATGTTTCCTATATCGCCAGAATAGTGTACTTGATCAGAACAAAAGAACTGGGCTTCGTACACACACGGACATAACTAGTTCAATTCTGCTTAGGAGACTGACAAGAAGAGTAGATCCGCTTCAGTCCAATACACTGCACATGCTGGGAATAGACGACAGTACTATTTGCCCTGTATGACAATGGGAGCACAATAGTGACTCTTCTTACCAGAAAACAACTCTTGCACCTAGGACCAAAAACTGCATGTGATTCAACTCCATTTAGGACTGGGAAACAAACACTAGCTCGCCTTACAAGAAACACACTCTGCTTTTTAGAAAAGAGCACTCTTCTACTCTACTGTGTTTCCTATGGAGTCCGAACAGTGAGCTTTTCAGAACAAAAGAACTGTGCTTCCTACACACACGGCCATATCTAGTTCAACTCTGCTTAGGAAACAGACAAGAACAGTAGATCCTCTTCAGTCCAATACACTGTATTTGCTGGGAACAGACGCGAGTGCTATTTGCACTGTGTATGGCACTGGGAGCGCAATAGTCACTTTCCTTACCAGAAAACAACTCTTGCTCGTAGGACCAAAAACTGCATGTGATTCAACTCCATTTAGGACTGACAAACAAACGCTAGCTCGCCGTACAAGAAAGACACTCTGCTTTTGAGAAAAGAGCACTCTTCTACTCTATTGTGTTTCCTATGGGGTTCGAACAGTGAGCTTGCTCAGAACAAAAGAACTGTGCTTCCTACACACACGGGCCATATCTAGTTGAATTCTGTTTAGAAAACTGACAAGAACAGTAGTTCCTCTTCAGTCCAATACACTGTACTTGCTGGGAACAGACGCCAGTTTTATTTGCCCTGTATATGACAATGGGAGCACAATAGTGACTCTTCTTACCAGAAAACAGCTCTTGCTTGTAGCACCAGAAACTGCATGTGATTCAATTCCATTTAGGACTGGGAAACAAATGCTAGCTAGCCTTACAAGAAACACACTCTGCTTTTGAGAAAGAGCACTCTTCTACTTTCCTGTGTTTCCTATAGGGCCAGAAGAGTGAGCTTGCTCAGAACAAAAGAACTGTGCTGACTACACACACGGGCCATATCTATTTCAATTCTGCTTAGGTAACTGACAAGAACAGTAGATCCTCTTCACCAATAGACTGTACTTGCTGGGAACAGACGCCAGTGATATTTGCCCTGTGTATGACAAGGGAGCGCAATAGTGAATCTTCTTACCAGAAAACAACTCTTGCTCTTAGGACCCGAAACTGCATGTGATTCAACTCCATTTAGGACTGTGAAACAAACGCTAGCTCGCCTTACAAGAAACACAATCTGCTTTTGAGAAAAGAGCACTCTTCTACTCTATTGTGTTTTCTATGGGGTCCGAACAGTGAGCTTGCTCAGAACAAAAGAACTGTGGTTCCCACACACAGGGGCCATATCTAGTTCAACTCTGCTTAGAAACTGACAAGAACAGTAGCTCCTCGTCAGTCCAATACACTGTACTTGCTGGGAACAGACGCGAGTGCTATTTGCACTGTTTATGGCAATCGGAGCTCAATAGTGACTCTTTTGCCAGAAAACAACTCTTGCTCGTAGGACTAGAAGCTGCATGGGATTCAACTCCATGTAGGTCTGGGAAACAAACGCTAGCTCGACTTACAAGAAACACACTCTGCTTTTGAGAAAAGAGTACTCTTCTACTCTACTGTTTTTCCTAAGGGATCCGAACAGTGAACTAGCTCAGAACAAAAGAACTTTGCTTCCTACACACACGGGCCATATCTAGTTCAACTCTGCTTAGGAAACTGACAAGAACAGTAGCTCCTCTTCAGTCCAATACACTGTACTTGCTGAGAACAGACGCGAGTGCTATGTGCACTGTGTATGGCAATGGGAGCTCAATAGTGACTCTTCTTAACAGAAAACAACTCTTGCTAGTAGGATCAGAAACTGCATGGCATTCAACTCCATTTCTGACTGGGAAACAAACACTAGCTCGCCTTACAAGAAACACACTCTGCTTTTGAGAAAAGAGCACTCTTCTACTCTACTGTGTTTCCTAATTGTTCCGAACAGTGAGCCTGCTCAGAACAAAAGAACTGTGCTTTGTACACACACGGGCCATATCTAGTTCAACTCTGCTTAGGAAACTGACAAGAACAGTAGATCCTCTTCAGTCCAATACACGGTACTTGCTGGAAGCACACGCCTGTGGTATTTGCACAGTGTATGGCAACGGAAGCACAATAGTGACTTTCCTTACCAGAAAAAAACTCTTGCTCCTAGGACCAGAAACTGCATGGGATTCAACTCCATTTCTGACTGGGAAACAAACACTAGCTTGCCTTACAAGAAACACACTCTGCTTTTGAGAAAAGAGCGCTCTTCTACTCTACAATGTTTCCTATAGGGCCAGAACAATGAGCTTGTTCAGAACAAAAGAACTGTGCTTCCTACACACACGGGCAATATCTAGTTCAACTCTGCTTAGGAAACTGACAAGAACAGTAGATCCTCTTCAGTCCAATACACTGTACTCGCTGGGAACAGACCTCAGTGCTATTTGCCCTGTGTATGACAATGGGAGCACAATAGTGACTCTTCTTACAAGAAAACAACTCTTGCTCATAGGACCACAAACTGCATGGGATTCAACTCCATTTCTGACTGGGAAACAAACGCTAGCTCGCCTTACAAGAAAAACACTCTGCTTTTGAGAAAAGAGCACTCTTCTACTCTACTGTGTTTCCTATATGGCCAGAACAGTGAGCTTGCTCAGAACAAAAAAATTGTGCTTCCTACACACACGGACGATATCTAGTTCAACTCTGCTTAGGAACCTTACAAGAACAGTAGATCCTCTTCAGTCCAATACACTGTACTCGCTGTGAACAGTCGCGAGTGCTATTTGCACTGTTTATGGCAATGGGAGCGCAATAGCCTATCCTTACCAGAAAACAACTCTTGCTCTTAGGACCGAAAACTGCATGTGATTCAACTCCATTTAGAACTGGGAAATGAACGCTAGCTCGCCTTACAAGAAACACACTCTGCTTTTGAGAAAAGAGCACTCTTCTGCTCTACTGTGTTTCCTATGTGGTCCAAACATTGAGCTTGCTCAGAACAAAAGAACTGCGCTTCCTACACACACGGCCATATCTAGTTCAATTCTGCTTAGGAAACTGACAAGAACAGTAGCTCCTCTTCAGTCCAATACACTGTACTTGCTGGGAACAGACGCATGTGCTATTTGCACTGTGTATGGCAATGGGAACACAATAGTGACTCTTCTTATCAGAAAACAACTCTTGCTCTTAGGACCAGAAACTGCATGAGATTCAACTCCATTTCTGTCTGGGAAACAAACACTGGCTTTCCTTACAAAAAACACACTCTGCTTTTGAGAAAAGAGCACTCTTCTACTCTACTGTGTTTCCTATGGGGTCTGAACAGTGAGCTTGCTCAGAACAAAAGAACTGTGCTTCCTACACACACGGGCAATATCTAATTCAACTCTGCTTAGGAAACTGACAAGAACAGTAGCTCCTCTTCAGTCCAATACACTGTACTTGCTGGGAACAGACGCCAGTTTTATTTGCCTTGTATATGACAATGGGAGCACAATAGTGACTCTTCTTACCAGAAAACAGCTCTTGCTTGTAGCACCAGAAACTGCATGTGATTCAATTCCATTTAGGACTGGGAAACAAATGCTAGCGAGCCTTACAAGAAACACACTCTGCTTTTCAGAAAAGAGCACTCTTCTACTTTCCTGTGTTTAATATTGGGCCAGAACAGTGAGCTTGCTCAGAACAAAAGAACTGTGCTTACTACACACCCGGGCCATATCTATTTCAATTCTGCTTAGGTAACTGACAAGAACAGTAGATCCTCTTCAGTCCAATACACTGTACTTGTTGGGATCAGATGCCAGTGATATTTACCCTGTGTATGACAAGGGAGCGCAATAGTGAATCTTCTTACCAGAAAACAACTCTTGCTCTTAGGACCCGAAACTGCATGTGATTCAACTCCATTTAGGACTGTGAATCAAACGCTAGCTCGCCTTACAAGAAACACAATCTGCTTTTGAGAAAAGAGCACTCTTCTACTCTATTGTGTTTTCTATGGGGTCCGAACAGTGAGCTTGCTCAGAACAAAAGAACTGTGGTTCCCACACACAGGGGCCATATCTAGTTCAACTCTGCTTAGGAAACTGACAAGAACAGTAGCTCCTCGTCAGTCCAATACACTGTACTTGCTGGGAACAGACGCGAGTGCTATTTGCACTGTGTATGGCAATCGGAGCTCAATAGTGACTCTTTTGCCAGAAAACAACTCTTGCTCGTAGGACTAGAAGCTGCATGGGATTCAACTCCATGTACGTCTGGGAAACAAACGCTAGCTCGACTTACAAGAAACACACTCTGCTTTAGAGAAAAGAGTAGTCTTCTACTCTACTGTTTTTCCTAAGGGATCCGAACAGTGAACTAGCTCAGAACAAAAGAACTTTACTTCCTACACACACGTGCCATATCTAGTTCAACTCTGCTTAGGAAACTGACAAGAACAGTAGCTCCTCTTCAGTACAATACACTGTACTTGCTGAGAACAGACGCGAGTGCTATGTGCACTGTGTATGGCAATGGGAGCTCAATAGTGACTCTTCTTAACAGAAAACAACTCTTGCTAGTAGGACCAGAAACTGCATGGCATTCAACTCCATTTCTGACTGGGAAACAAACACTAACTCGCCTTACAAGAAACACACTCTGCTTTTGAGAAAAGAGCACTCTTCTACTCCACTGTATTTCCTAATTGTTCCGAACAGTGAGCTTGCTCAGAACAAAAGAACTGTGCTTTGTACACACACCGGCCATATCTAGTTCAACTCTGCTTATGAAACGGACAAGAACAGTAGATCCTCTTCAGTTCAATACACGGTACTTGCTGGAAGCAGACGCGTGTGGTATTTGTACAGTGTATGGCAATGGAAGCACAATAGTGACTTTCCTTACCAGAAAAAAACTCTTGCTCCTAGGACCAGAAACTGCATGGGATTCAATTCCATTTCTGACTGGGAAACAAACACTAGCTTGCCTTACAAGAAACACACTCTGCTTTTGAGAAAATAGCGCTCTTCTACTCTACAGTGTTTCCTATAGGGACAGAACAGTGAGCTTGCTCAGAACAAAAGAACTGTGCTTCCTACACACACGGGCAATATCTAGTTCAACTCTGCTTAGGAAACTGACAAGAACAGTATATCCTCTTCAGTCCAATACACTGTACTTGCTGGGAACAGACCTCAGTGCTATTTGCCCTGTGTATGACAATGGGAGCACAATAGTGACTCTTCTTACAAGAAAACAACTCTTGCTCATAGGACCACAAACTGCATGTGATTCAACTCCATTTCTGACTGGGAAACAAACGCTAGCTCGCCTTACAAGAAAAACACTCTGCTTTTGAGAAAAGAGCACTCTTCTACTCTACTGTGTTTCCTATAGGGCCAGAACAGTGAGCTTGCTCAGAACAAAAAAACTGTGCTTCCTACACACACGGACGATATCTAGTTCAACTCTGCTTAGGAACCTGACAAGAACAGTAGATCCTCCTCATTCCAATACACTGTAGTCGCTGTGAACAGACGCGAGTGCTATTTGCACTGTGTATGGCAATGGGAGCGCAATAGCCTATCCTTACCAGAAAACAACTCTTGCTCATAGGACCGAAAACTGCATGTGATTCAACTCCATTTAGAACTGGGAAATGAACGCTAGCTCGCCTTACAAGAAACACACTCTGCTTTTGAGAAAAGAGCACTCTTCTACTCTACTGTGTTTCCTATGTGGTCCAAACAGTGAGCTTGCTCAGAAAAAAAGAACTGCGCTTCCTACACACACGGCCATATCTAGTTCAATTCTGCTTAGGAAAGTGACAAGAACAGTAGCTCCTCTTCAGTCCAATACACTGTACTTGCTGGGAACAGACGCATGTGCTATTTGTCCTGTGTATGGCAATGGCAGCGCAATAGTGACTCTTCTTACCAGAAAACAACTCTTGATCGTAGGACCAGAAACTGCATGTGATTCAACTCCATTTAGAACTGGGAAATGAACGCTAGCTCGCCTTACAAGAAACACACTCTGCTTTTGAGAAAAGAGCACTCTTCTACTCTACTGTGTTTCCTATGTGGTCCAAACAGTGAGCTTGCTCAGAACAAAAGAACTGCGCTTCCTACACACACGGCCATATCTAGTTCAATTCTGCTTAGGAAAGTGACAAGAACAGTAGCTCCTCTTCAGTCCAATACACTGTACTTGCTGGGAACAGACGCATGTGCTATTTGCACTGTGTATGGCAATGGGAGCGCAATAGTGACTCTTCTTATCAGAAAACAACTCTTGCTCGTAGGACCAGAAACTGCATGGGATTCAACTCCATTTCTGTCTGGGAAACAAACACTGGCTTTCCTTACAAGAAACACACTCTGCTTTTGAGAAAAGAGCACTCTTCTACTCTACTGTGTTTCCTATGGGGTCTGAACAGTGAGCTTGCTCAGAACAAAAGAACTGTGCTTCCTACACACACGGGCAATATCTAATTCAAATCTGCTTAGGAAAATGACAAGAACAGTAGCTCCTCTTCAGTCCAATACACTGTACTTGCTGGGAAGAGACGCGAGTGCTATTTGCACTGTGTTTGGCAATGGGAGCGCAATAGTGACTTTCCTTACCAGGAAACAACTCTTGCTCGTAGGACCAAAAACTTCATGTGATTCAACTCCATTTAGGACTGAGAAACAAACGCTAGCTCGCCTTACAAGAAACACACTCTGCTTTTTAGAAAAGAGCACTCTTCTACTCTACTGTGTTTCCTATAGGGCCAGAACAGTGAGCTTGCTCAGAAAAACTGAAGGGTGCTTCCTACACACGGACCATATCTAGTTCAATTCTGCTTAGAAACCTGACAAGAACAGTAGATCCTCTTCACTCCAATACACTGTACATGCTGGGAACAGATGCCATTGCTATTTGCCCTGTGTATGACAATGGGAGCGCAATAGTGACTCCTCTTACCAGAAAAATCTCTTGCTCTTAGGACCCGAAACTGCATGTGTTTCAACTCCATTTAGGACTGGGAAAAAAACACTAGCTCTCTTTACAAGAAACACACTCTGCTTTTGAGAAAAGAGTACTCTTCTACTCTACTGTGTTTCCTATGGGGTCCGAACAGTGATCTTGCTCAGAACAAAAGAACTGTGCTTCCTACACACACGGGCCATATCTAGTTGAATTCTGCTTAGAAAACTGACAAGAACAGTAGATCCTCTTCAGTCCAATACACTGTACTTGCTGGGAACAGACGCCAGTTTTATTTGCCCTGTATATGACAATGGGAGCACAATAGTGACTCTTCTTACCAGAAAACAGCTCTTGTTTGTAGAACCAGAAACTGCATGTGATTCAATTCTATTTAGGACTGGGAAACAAATGCTAGCTAGCGTTACAAGAAACACACTCTGCTTTTGAGAAAAGAGCACTCTTCTACTTTCCTGTGTTTCCTATAGGGCCAGAACAGTGAGCTTGCTCAGAACAAAAGAACTGTGCTGACTACACACACGGGCCATATCTATTTCAATTCTGCTTAGGTAACTGACAAGAACAGTAGATCCTCTTCAGTCCAATACACTGTACTTGCTGGGAAAAGACGCCAGTGATATTTGCCCTGTGTATGACAATGGGAGCGCAATAGTGAATCTTCTTACCAGAAAACAACTCTTGCTCTTAGGACCCGAAACTGCATGTGATTCTACTCCATTTAGGACTGTGAAACAAACGCTAGCTCGCCTTACGAAAAACACAATCTGCTTTTGAGAAAAGAGCACTCTTCTACTCTATTGTGTTTTCTATGAGGTCTGAAAAGTGAGCTTGCTCAGAACAAAAGAACTGTGGTTCCTACACACACGGGCAATATCTAGTTCAACTCTGCTTAGGAAACTGACAAGAACAGTAGATCCTCTTCAGTCCAATACACTGTACTTGCTGGGAACAGACGCATGTGCTCTTTGCACTGTGTATGGCAATGGGAGCGCAATAGTGACTCTTCTTATCAGAAAACAACTCTTGCTCTTAGGACCAGAAACTGCATGGGATTCAACTCCATTTCTGTCTGGGAAACAAACACTGGCTTTCCTTACAAGAAACACACTCTGCTTTTGAGAAAAGAGCACTCTTCTACTCTACTGTGTTTCCTATGGGGTCTGAACAGTGAGCTTGCTCAGAACAAAAGAACTGTGCTTCCTACACACACGGGCAATATCTAATTCAACTCTGCTTAGGAAACTGACAAGAACAGTAGCTCCTCTTCAGTCCAATACACTGTACTTGCTGGGAACAGACGCGAGTGCTATTTGCTCTGTGTTTGGCAATGGGAGCGCAATAGTGACTTTCCTTACCAGAAAACAACTCTTGCTCGTAGGACCAAAAACTGCATGTGATTCAACTCCATTTAGGACTGAGAAACAAACGCTAGCTCGCCTTACAAGAAACACACTCTGCTTTTTAGAAAAGAGCATTCTTCTACTTTACTGTGTTTCTTATAGTGCCAGAACAGTGAGCTTGCTCAGAACAATGAACGGTGCGTCCTACAAAAGGACCATATCTAGTTCAACTCTGCTTAGGAACCTGACAAGAACAGTAGATCCTCCTCAGTCCAATACACTGTACTCGCTGTGAACAGACGCGAGTGCTTTTTGCACTGTGTATGGCAATGGGAGCGCAATAGCCTATCCTTACCAGAAAACAACTCTTGCTCATAGGACCGAAAACTGCATGTGATTCAACTGCATTTAGAACTGGGAAATAAACGCTAGCTCGCCTTACAAGAAACACACTCTGCTTTTGAGAAAAGAGTACTCTTCTACTCTACGGGGTTTCCTATGGGGTCCAAACAGTGAGCTTGCTCAGAACAAAAGAACTGCGCTTCCTACACACACGGCCATATCTAGTTCAATTCTGCTTAGGAAAGTGACAAGAACAGTAGCTCCTCTTCAGTCCAATACACTGTACTTGCTGGGAACAGACGCATGTGCTATTTGCACTTAGTATGGCAATGGGAGCGCAATAGTGACTCTTCTTATCAGAAAACAACTCTTGCTCGTAGGACCAGAAACTGCATGGGATTCAACTGCATTTCTGTCTGGGAAACAAACACTAGCTTTCCTTACAAGAAACACACTCTGCTTTTGAGAAAAGAGCACTCTTCTACTCTACTGTGTTTCCTATGGGGTCTGAACAGTGAGCTTGCTCAGAACAAAAGAACTGTGCTTCCTACACACACGGGCAATATCTAATTCAACTCTGCTTAGGAAACTGACAAGAACAGTAGCTCCTCTTCAGTCCAATACACTGTACTTGCTGGGAACAGACGCCAGTTTTATTTGCCTTGTATATGACAATGGGAGCACAATAGTGACTCTTCTTACCAGAAAACAGCTCTTGCTTGTAGCACCAGAAACTGCATGTGATTCAATTCCATTTAGGACTGGGAAACAAATGCTAGCGAGCCTTACAAGAAACACACTCTGCTTTTCAGAAAAGAGCACTCTTCTACTTTCCTGTGTTTAATATTGGGCCAGAACAGTGAGCTTGCTCAGAACAAAAGAACTGTGCTTACTACACACCCGGGCCATATCTATTTCAATTCTGCTTAGGTAACTGACAAGAACAGTAGATCCTCTTCAGTCCAATACACTGTACTTGTTGGGATCAGATGCCAGTGATATTTACCCTGTGTATGACAAGGGAGCGCAATAGTGAATCTTCTTACCAGAAAACAACTCTTGCTCTTAGGACCCGAAACTGCATGTGATTCAACTCCATTTAGGACTGTGAATCAAACGCTAGCTCGCCTTACAAGAAACACAATCTGCTTTTGAGAAAAGAGCACTCTTCTACTCTATTGTGTTTTCTATGGGGTCCGAACAGTGAGCTTGCTCAGAACAAAAGAACTGTGGTTCCCACACACAGGGGCCATATCTAGTTCAACTCTGCTTAGGAAACTGACAAGAACAGTAGCTCCTCGTCAGTCCAATACACTGTACTTGCTGGGAACAGACGCGAGTGCTATTTGCACTGTGTATGGCAATCGGAGCTCAATAGTGACTCTTTTGCCAGAAAACAACTCTTGCTCGTAGGACTAGAAGCTGCATGGGATTCAACTCCATGTACGTCTGGGAAACAAACGCTAGCTCGACTTACAAGAAACACACTCTGCTTTAGAGAAAAGAGTAGTCTTCTACTCTACTGTTTTTCCTAAGGGATCCGAACAGTGAACTAGCTCAGAACAAAAGAACTTTACTTTCTACACACACGTGCCATATCTAGTTCAACTCTGCTTAGGAAACTGACAAGAACAGTAGCTCCTCTTCAGTACAATACACTGTACTTGCTGAGAACAGACGCGAGTGCTATGTGCACTGTGTATGGCAATGGGAGCTCAATAGTGACTCTTCTTAACAGAAAACAACTCTTGCTAGTAGGACCAGAAACTGCATGGCATTCAACTCCATTTCTGACTGGGAAACAAACACTAACTCGCCTTACAAGAAACACACTCTGCTTTTGAGAAAAGAGCACTCTTCTACTCCACTGTATTTCCTAATTGTTCCGAACAGTGAGCTTGCTCAGAACAAAAGAACTGTGCTTTGTACACACACCGGCCATATCTAGTTCAACTCTGCTTATGAAACGGACAAGAACAGTAGATCCTCTTCAGTTCAATACACGGTACTTGCTGGAAGCAGACGCGTGTGGTATTTGTACAGTGTATGGCAATGGAAGCACAATAGTGACTTTCCTTACCAGAAAAAAACTCTTGCTCCTAGGACCAGAAACTGCATGGGATTCAATTCCATTTCTGACTGGGAAACAAACACTAGCTTGCCTTACAAGAAACACACTCTGCTTTTGAGAAAATAGCGCTCTTCTACTCTACAGTGTTTCCTATAGGGACAGAACAGTGAGCTTGCTCAGAACAAAAGAACTGTGCTTCCTACACACACGGGCAATATCTAGTTCAACTCTGCTTAGGAAACTGACAAGAACAGTATATCCTCTTCAGTCCAATACACTGTACTTGCTGGGAACAGACCTCAGTGCTATTTGCCCTGTGTATGACAATGGGAGCACAATAGTGACTCTTCTTACAAGAAAACAACTCTTGCTCATAGGACCACAAACTGCATGTGATTCAACTCCATTTCTGACTGGGAAACAAACGCTAGCTCGCCTTACAAGAAAAACACTCTGCTTTTGAGAAAAGAGCACTCTTCTACTCTACTGTGTTTCCTATAGGGCCAGAACAGTGAGCTTGCTCAGAACAAAAAAACTGTGCTTCCTACACACACGGACGATATCTAGTTCAACTCTGCTTAGGAACCTGACAAGAACAGTAGATCCTCCTCATTCCAATACACTGTAGTCGCTGTGAACAGACGCGAGTGCTATTTGCACTGTGTATGGCAATGGGAGCGCAATAGCCTATCCTTACCAGAAAACAACTCTTGCTCATAGGACCGAAAACTGCATGTGATTCAACTCCATTTAGAACTGGGAAATGAACGCTAGCTCGCCTTACAAGAAACACACTCTGCTTTTGAGAAAAGAGCACTCTTCTACTCTACTGTGTTTCCTATGTGGTCCAAACAGTGAGCTTGCTCAGAAAAAAAGAACTGCGCTTCCTACACACACGGCCATATCTAGTTCAATTCTGCTTAGGAAAGTGACAAGAACAGTAGCTCCTCTTCAGTCCAATACACTGTACTTGCTGGGAACAGACGCATGTGCTATTTGTCCTGTGTATGGCAATGGCAGCGCAATAGTGACTCTTCTTACCAGAAAACAACTCTTGATCGTAGGACCAGAAACTGCATGTGATTCAACTCCATTTAGAACTGGGAAATGAACGCTAGCTCGCCTTACAAGAAACACACTCTGCTTTTGAGAAAAGAGCACTCTTCTACTCTACTGTGTTTCCTATGTGGTCCAAACAGTGAGCTTGCTCAGAACAAAAGAACTGCGCTTCCTACACACACGGCCATATCTAGTTCAATTCTGCTTAGGAAAGTGACAAGAACAGTAGCTCCTCTTCAGTCCAATACACTGTACTTGCTGGGAACAGACGCATGTGCTATTTGCACTGTGTATGGCAATGGGAGCGCAATAGTGACTCTTCTTATCAGAAAACAACTCTTGCTCGTAGGACCAGAAACTGCATGGGATTCAACTCCATTTCTGTCTGGGAAACAAACACTGGCTTTCCTTACAAGAAACACACTCTGCTTTTGAGAAAAGAGCACTCTTCTACTCTACTGTGTTTCCTATGGGGTCTGAACAGTGAGCTTGCTCAGAACAAAAGAACTGTGCTTCCTACACACACGGGCAATATCTAATTCAAATCTGCTTAGGAAAATGACAAGAACAGTAGCTCCTCTTCAGTCCAATACACTGTACTTGCTGGGAAGAGACGCGAGTGCTATTTGCACTGTGTTTGGCAATGGGAGCGCAATAGTGACTTTCCTTACCAGGAAACAACTCTTGCTCGTAGGACCAAAAACTTCATGTGATTCAACTCCATTTAGGACTGAGAAACAAACGCTAGCTCGCCTTACAAGAAACACACTCTGCTTTTTAGAAAAGAGCACTCTTCTACTCTACTGTGTTTCCTATAGGGCCAGAACAGTGAGCTTGCTCAGAAAAACTGAAGGGTGCTTCCTACACACGGACCATATCTAGTTCAATTCTGCTTAGAAACCTGACAAGAACAGTAGATCCTCTTCACTCCAATACACTGTACATGCTGGGAACAGATGCCATTGCTATTTGCCCTGTGTATGACAATGGGAGCGCAATAGTGACTCCTCTTACCAGAAAAATCTCTTGCTCTTAGGACCCGAAACTGCATGTGTTTCAACTCCATTTAGGACTGGGAAAAAAACACTAGCTCTCTTTACAAGAAACACACTCTGCTTTTGAGAAAAGAGTACTCTTCTACTCTACTGTGTTTCCTATGGGGTCCGAACAGTGATCTTGCTCAGAACAAAAGAACTGTGCTTCCTACACACACGGGCCATATCTAGTTGAATTCTGCTTAGAAAACTGACAAGAACAGTAGATCCTCTTCAGTCCAATACACTGTACTTGCTGGGAACAGACGCCAGTTTTATTTGCCCTGTATATGACAATGGGAGCACAATAGTGACTCTTCTTACCAGAAAACAGCTCTTGTTTGTAGAACCAGAAACTGCATGTGATTCAATTCTATTTAGGACTGGGAAACAAATGCTAGCTAGCGTTACAAGAAACACACTCTGCTTTTGAGAAAAGAGCACTCTTCTACTTTCCTGTGTTTCCTATAGGGCCAGAACAGTGAGCTTGCTCAGAACAAAAGAACTGTGCTGACTACACACACGGGCCATATCTATTTCAATTCTGCTTAGGTAACTGACAAGAACAGTAGATCCTCTTCAGTCCAATACACTGTACTTGCTGGGAAAAGACGCCAGTGATATTTGCCCTGTGTATGACAATGGGAGCGCAATAGTGAATCTTCTTACCAGAAAACAACTCTTGCTCTTAGGACCCGAAACTGCATGTGATTCTACTCCATTTAGGACTGTGAAACAAACGCTAGCTCGCCTTACGAAAAACACAATCTGCTTTTGAGAAAAGAGCACTCTTCTACTCTATTGTGTTTTCTATGAGGTCTGAAAAGTGAGCTTGCTCAGAACAAAAGAACTGTGGTTCCTACACACACGGGCAATATCTAGTTCAACTCTGCTTAGGAAACTGACAAGAACAGTAGATCCTCTTCAGTCCAATACACTGTACTTGCTGGGAACAGACGCATGTGCTCTTTGCACTGTGTATGGCAATGGGAGCGCAATAGTGACTCTTCTTATCAGAAAACAACTCTTGCTCTTAGGACCAGAAACTGCATGGGATTCAACTCCATTTCTGTCTGGGAAACAAACACTGGCTTTCCTTACAAGAAACACACTCTGCTTTTGAGAAAAGAGCACTCTTCTACTCTACTGTGTTTCCTATGGGGTCTGAACAGTGAGCTTGCTCAGAACAAAAGAACTGTGCTTCCTACACACACGGGCAATATCTAATTCAACTCTGCTTAGGAAACTGACAAGAACAGTAGCTCCTCTTCAGTCCAATACACTGTACTTGCTGGGAACAGACGCGAGTGCTATTTGCTCTGTGTTTGGCAATGGGAGCGCAATAGTGACTTTCCTTACCAGAAAACAACTCTTGCTCGTAGGACCAAAAACTGCATGTGATTCAACTCCATTTAGGACTGAGAAACAAACGCTAGCTCGCCTTACAAGAAACACACTCTGCTTTTTAGAAAAGAGCATTCTTCTACTTTACTGTGTTTCTTATAGTGCCAGAACAGTGAGCTTGCTCAGAACAATGAACGGTGCGTCCTACAAAAGGACCATATCTAGTTCAACTCTGCTTAGGAACCTGACAAGAACAGTAGATCCTCCTCAGTCCAATACACTGTACTCGCTGTGAACAGACGCGAGTGCTTTTTGCACTGTGTATGGCAATGGGAGCGCAATAGCCTATCCTTACCAGAAAACAACTCTTGCTCATAGGACCGAAAACTGCATGTGATTCAACTGCATTTAGAACTGGGAAATAAACGCTAGCTCGCCTTACAAGAAACACACTCTGCTTTTGAGAAAAGAGTACTCTTCTACTCTACGGGGTTTCCTATGGGGTCCAAACAGTGAGCTTGCTCAGAACAAAAGAACTGCGCTTCCTACACACACGGCCATATCTAGTTCAATTCTGCTTAGGAAAGTGACAAGAACAGTAGCTCCTCTTCAGTCCAATACACTGTACTTGCTGGGAACAGACGCATGTGCTATTTGCACTTAGTATGGCAATGGGAGCGCAATAGTGACTCTTCTTATCAGAAAACAACTCTTGCTCGTAGGACCAGAAACTGCATGGGATTCAACTGCATTTCTGTCTGGGAAACAAACACTAGCTTTCCTTACAAGAAACACACTCTGCTTTTGAGAAAAGAGCACTCTTCTACTCTACTGTGTTTCCTATGGGGTCTGAACAGTGAGCTTGCTCAGAACAAAAGAACTGTGCTTCCTACACACACGGGCAATATCTAATTCAACTCTGCTTAGGAAACTGACAAGAACAGTAGCTCCTCTTCAGTCCAATACACTGTACTTGCTGGGAACAGACGCCAGTTTTATTTGCCTTGTATATGACAATGGGAGCACAATAGTGACTCTTCTTACCAGAAAACAGCTCTTGCTTGTAGCACCAGAAACTGCATGTGATTCAATTCCATTTAGGACTGGGAAACAAATGCTAGCGAGCCTTACAAGAAACACACTCTGCTTTTCAGAAAAGAGCACTCTTCTACTTTCCTGTGTTTAATATTGGGCCAGAACAGTGAGCTTGCTCAGAACAAAAGAACTGTGCTTACTACACACCCGGGCCATATCTATTTCAATTCTGCTTAGGTAACTGACAAGAACAGTAGATCCTCTTCAGTCCAATACACTGTACTTGTTGGGATCAGATGCCAGTGATATTTACCCTGTGTATGACAAGGGAGCGCAATAGTGAATCTTCTTACCAGAAAACAACTCTTGCTCTTAGGACCCGAAACTGCATGTGATTCAACTCCATTTAGGACTGTGAATCAAACGCTAGCTCGCCTTACAAGAAACACAATCTGCTTTTGAGAAAAGAGCACTCTTCTACTCTATTGTGTTTTCTATGGGGTCCGAACAGTGAGCTTGCTCAGAACAAAAGAACTGTGGTTCCCACACACAGGGGCCATATCTAGTTCAACTCTGCTTAGGAAACTGACAAGAACAGTAGCTCCTCGTCAGTCCAATACACTGTACTTGCTGGGAACAGACGCGAGTGCTATTTGCACTGTGTATGGCAATCGGAGCTCAATAGTGACTCTTTTGCCAGAAAACAACTCTTGCTCGTAGGACTAGAAGCTGCATGGGATTCAACTCCATGTACGTCTGGGAAACAAACGCTAGCTCGACTTACAAGAAACACACTCTGCTTTAGAGAAAAGAGTAGTCTTCTACTCTACTGTTTTTCCTAAGGGATCCGAACAGTGAACTAGCTCAGAACAAAAGAACTTTACTTCCTACACACACGTGCCATATCTAGTTCAACTCTGCTTAGGAAACTGACAAGAACAGTAGCTCCTCTTCAGTACAATACACTGTACTTGCTGAGAACAGACGCGAGTGCTATGTGCACTGTGTATGGCAATGGGAGCTCAATAGTGACTCTTCTTAACAGAAAACAACTCTTGCTAGTAGGACCAGAAACTGCATGGCATTCAACTCCATTTCTGACTGGGAAACAAACACTAACTCGCCTTACAAGAAACACACTCTGCTTTTGAGAAAAGAGCACTCTTCTACTCCACTGTATTTCCTAATTGTTCCGAACAGTGAGCTTGCTCAGAACAAAAGAACTGTGCTTTGTACACACACCGGCCATATCTAGTTCAACTCTGCTTATGAAACGGACAAGAACAGTAGATCCTCTTCAGTTCAATACACGGTACTTGCTGGAAGCAGACGCGTGTGGTATTTGTACAGTGTATGGCAATGGAAGCACAATAGTGACTTTCCTTACCAGAAAAAAACTCTTGCTCCTAGGACCAGAAACTGCATGGGATTCAATTCCATTTCTGACTGGGAAACAAACACTAGCTTGCCTTACAAGAAACACACTCTGCTTTTGAGAAAATAGCGCTCTTCTACTCTACAGTGTTTCCTATAGGGACAGAACAGTGAGCTTGCTCAGAACAAAAGAACTGTGCTTCCTACACACACGGGCAATATCTAGTTCAACTCTGCTTAGGAAACTGACAAGAACAGTATATCCTCTTCAGTCCAATACACTGTACTTGCTGGGAACAGACCTCAGTGCTATTTGCCCTGTGTATGACAATGGGAGCACAATAGTGACTCTTCTTACAAGAAAACAACTCTTGCTCATAGGACCACAAACTGCATGTGATTCAACTCCATTTCTGACTGGGAAACAAACGCTAGCTCGCCTTACAAGAAAAACACTCTGCTTTTGAGAAAAGAGCACTCTTCTACTCTACTGTGTTTCCTATAGGGCCAGAACAGTGAGCTTGCTCAGAACAAAAAAACTGTGCTTCCTACACACACGGACGATATCTAGTTCAACTCTGCTTAGGAACCTGACAAGAACAGTAGATCCTCCTCATTCCAATACACTGTAGTCGCTGTGAACAGACGCGAGTGCTATTTGCACTGTGTATGGCAATGGGAGCGCAATAGCCTATCCTTACCAGAAAACAACTCTTGCTCATAGGACCGAAAACTGCATGTGATTCAACTCCATTTAGAACTGGGAAATGAACGCTAGCTCGCCTTACAAGAAACACACTCTGCTTTTGAGAAAAGAGCACTCTTCTACTCTACTGTGTTTCCTATGTGGTCCAAACAGTGAGCTTGCTCAGAAAAAAAGAACTGCGCTTCCTACACACACGGCCATATCTAGTTCAATTCTGCTTAGGAAAGTGACAAGAACAGTAGCTCCTCTTCAGTCCAATACACTGTACTTGCTGGGAACAGACGCATGTGCTATTTGTCCTGTGTATGGCAATGGCAGCGCAATAGTGACTCTTCTTACCAGAAAACAACTCTTGATCGTAGGACCAGAAACTGCATGTGATTCAACTCCATTTAGAACTGGGAAATGAACGCTAGCTCGCCTTACAAGAAACACACTCTGCTTTTGAGAAAAGAGCACTCTTCTACTCTACTGTGTTTCCTATGTGGTCCAAACAGTGAGCTTGCTCAGAACAAAAGAACTGCGCTTCCTACACACACGGCCATATCTAGTTCAATTCTGCTTAGGAAAGTGACAAGAACAGTAGCTCCTCTTCAGTCCAATACACTGTACTTGCTGGGAACAGACGCATGTGCTATTTGCACTGTGTATGGCAATGGGAGCGCAATAGTGACTCTTCTTATCAGAAAACAACTCTTGCTCGTAGGACCAGAAACTGCATGGGATTCAACTCCATTTCTGTCTGGGAAACAAACACTGGCTTTCCTTACAAGAAACACACTCTGCTTTTGAGAAAAGAGCACTCTTCTACTCTACTGTGTTTCCTATGGGGTCTGAACAGTGAGCTTGCTCAGAACAAAAGAACTGTGCTTCCTACACACACGGGCAATATCTAATTCAACTCTGCTTAGGAAACTGACAAGAACAGTAGCTCCTCTTCAGTCCAATACACTGTACTTGCTGGGAACAGACGCGAGTGCTATTTGCTCTGTGTTTGGCAATGGGAGCGCAATAGTGACTTTCCTTACCAGAAAACAACTCTTGCTCGTAGGACCAAAAACTGCATGTGATTCAACTCCATTTAGGACTGAGAAACAAACGCTAGCTCGCCTTACAAGAAACACACTCTGCTTTTTAGAAAAGAGCATTCTTCTACTTTACTGTGTTTCTTATAGTGCCAGAACAGTGAGCTTGCTCAGAACAATGAACGGTGCGTCCTACAAAAGGACCATATCTAGTTCAACTCTGCTTAGGAACCTGACAAGAACAGTAGATCCTCCTCAGTCCAATACACTGTACTCGCTGTGAACAGACGCGAGTGCTTTTTGCACTGTGTATGGCAATGGGAGCGCAATAGCCTATCCTTACCAGAAAACAACTCTTGCTCATAGGACCGAAAACTGCATGTGATTCAACTGCATTTAGAACTGGGAAATAAACGCTAGCTCGCCTTACAAGAAACACACTCTGCTTTTGAGAAAAGAGTACTCTTCTACTCTACGGGGTTTCCTATGGGGTCCAAACAGTGAGCTTGCTCAGAACAAAAGAACTGCGCTTCCTACACACACGGCCATATCTAGTTCAATTCTGCTTAGGAAAGTGACAAGAACAGTAGCTCCTCTTCAGTCCAATACACTGTACTTGCTGGGAACAGACGCATGTGCTATTTGCACTTAGTATGGCAATGGGAGCGCAATAGTGACTCTTCTTATCAGAAAACAACTCTTGCTCGTAGGACCAGAAACTGCATGGGATTCAACTGCATTTCTGTCTGGGAAACAAACACTAGCTTTCCTTACAAGAAACACACTCTGCTTTTGAGAAAAGAGCACTCTTCTACTCTACTGTGTTTCCTATGGGGTCTGAACAGTGAGCTTGCTCAGAACAAAAGAACTGTGCTTCCTACACACACGGGCAATATCTAATTCAACTCTGCTTAGGAAACTGACAAGAACAGTAGCTCCTCTTCAGTCCAATACACTATACTTGCTGGGAACAGACGCGAGTGCTATTTGCACTGTGTTTGGCAATGGGAGCGCAATAGTGACTTTCCTTACCAGAAAACAACTCTTGCTCGTAGGACCAAAAACTGCATGTGATTCAACTCCATTTAGGACTGAGAAACAAACGCTAGCTCGCCTTACAAGAAACACACTCTGCTTTTGAGAAAAGAGCACTCTTCTACTCTACTGTGTTTCCTATAGGGCCAGAACAGTGAGCTTGCTCAGAACAACTGAACGGTGCTTCCTACACACGGACCATATCTAGTTCAACTCTGCTTAGGAACCTGACAAGAACAGTAGATCCTCTTCACTCCAATACACTGTACATGCTGGGAACAGATGCCATTGCTATTTGCCCTGTGTATGACAATGGGAGTGCAATAGTGACTCCTCTTACCAGAAAAATCTCTTGCTCGTAGGACCCGAAACTGCATGTGATTCAACTCCATTTAGGACTGGGGAAAAAACACTAGCTTGCTTTACAAAAAACACACTCTGCTTTTGAGAAAAGAGCACTCTTCTACTCTACTGTGTTTCCTATGGGGTCCGAACAGTGATCTTGCTCAGAACAAAAGAACTGTGCTTCCTACACACACGGGCCATATCTAGTTGAATTCTGCTTAGAAAACTGACAAGAACAGTAGATCCTCTTCAGTCCAATACACTGTACTTGCTGGGAACAGACGCCAGGTTTATTTGCCCTGTATATGACAATGGGAGCACAATAGTGAATCTTCTTACCAGAAAACAACTCTTGCTCTTGGGACCCGAAACTGCATGTGATTCAACTCCATTTAGGACTGTTAAACAAACGCTAGCTCACCTTACAAGAAACATAATCTGCTTTTGAGAAAAGAGCACTCTTCTACTCTATTGTGTTTTCTATGGGGTCCGAACAGTGAGCTTGCTCAGAACAAAAGAACTGTGGTTCCCACAAAGGGGCCATATCTAGTTCAACTCTGCTTAGGAAACTGACGAGAACAGTAGCTCCTCTTCAGTCCAATACACTGTACTTGCTGGGAACAGACGCGAGTGCTATTTGCACTGTGTATGGCAATCGGAGCTCATTAGTGACTCTTTTGCCAGAAAACAACTCTTGCTCGTAGGACTAGAAACTGCATGGGATTCGACTACATTTAGGTCTGGGAAACAAACGCTAGCTCGACTTACAAGAAACACACTCTGCTTTTGAGAAAAGAGTACTCTTCTACTCTACTGTTTTTCCTAAGGGATCCGAACAGTGAACTAGCTCAGAACAAAAGAACTTTGCTTCCTACACACACGGGCCATATCTAGTTCAACTCTGCTTAGGAAACTGACAAGAACAGTAGCTCCTCTTCAGTACAATACACTGTACTTGCTGAAAACAGACGCGAGTGCTATGTGCACTGTGTATGGCAATGGGAGCTCAATAGTGACTCTTCTTAACAGAAAACAACTCTTGCTAGTAGGACCAGAAACTGAATGGCATTCAAATCCATTTCTGACTGGGAAACAAACACTAGCTCGCCTTACAAGAAACACACTCTGCTTTTGAGAAAAGAGCACTCTTCTACTCTACTGTGTTTCCTAATTGTTCCGAACAGTGAGCTTGCTCAGAACAAAAGAACTGTGCTTTGTACACACACGGGCCATATCTAGTTCAACTCTGCTTAGGAAACTGACAAGAACAGTAGATCCTCTTCAGTCCAATACACGGTACTTGCTGGAAGCAGACGCGTGTGGTATTTCCACAGTGTATGGCAATGGAAGCGCAATAGTGACTTTCCTTACCAGAAAAAAACTCTTGCTCCTAGGACCAGAAACTGCATGGGATTCAACTCCATTTCTGACTGGGAAACAAACACTAGCTTGTACAAGAAACACACTCTGCTTTTGAGAAAAGAGCGCTCTTCTACTCTACAGTGTTTCCTATATGGCCAGAACAGTGAGCTTGCTCAGAACAAAAGAACTGTGCTTCCTACACACACGGGCAATATCTAGTTCAACTCTGCTTAGGAAACTGACAAGAACAGTAGATCCTCTTCAGTCCAATACACTGTACTTGCTGGGAACAGACGTCAGTGCTATTTGCCCTGTGTATGAAAATGGGAGCACAATAGTGACTCTTCTTACAAGAAAACAACTCTTGCTCATAGGACCACAAACTGCAAGTGATTCAATTCCATTTAGGACTGGGAAACAAATGCTAGCTAGCCTTACAAGAAAGACACTCTGCTTTTGAGAAAAGAGCACTCTTCTACTTTCCTGTGTTTCCTATAGGGCCAGAACAGTGAGCTTGCTCAGAACAAAAGAACTGTGCTGACTACACACACGGGCCATATCTATTTCAATTCTGCTTAAGTAACTGACAAGAACAGTAGATCCTCTTCAGTCCAATACACTGTATTTGCTGGGAACAGACGCCAGTGATATTTGCCCTGTGTATGACAATGGGAGCGCAATAGTGAATCTTCTTACCAGAAAACAACTCTTGCTCTTAGGACCCGAAACTGCATGTGATTCAACTCCATTTAGGACTGTGAAACAAACGCTAGCTCGCCTTACAAGAAGCACAATCTGCTTTTGAGAAAAGAGCACTCTTCTACTCTACTGTGCTTTTTATAGGGCCAGTACAGTGAGCTTGCTCAGAACAATGAACTGTGCTGACTACACACACAGGCCATATCTATTTCAATTCTGCTTAGGAAACTGACAAGAACAGTAGATCCTCTTCAGTCCAATGCAGTGTACTTGCTGGGAACAGACGCCAGTGCTATTTGCCCTGTGTATGACAATGGGAGCACAATAGTGACTCTTCTTACAAAAAAACAACTCTTGCTCATAGGACCACAAACTGCATGTGATTCAACTCCATTTCTGACTGGGAAACAAACGCTAGCTCTCCTTACAAGAAAAAGACTCTGCTTTTGAGAAAAGAGCACTCTTCTACTCTAATGTGTTTCCTATAGGGCCAGAACAGTGAGCTTGCTCAGAACAAAAAAAGTGTGCTTCCTACACACACGGACCATATCTAGTTCAACTCTGCTTAGGAACCTGACAAGAACAGTAGATCCTCCTCAGTCCAATACACTGTACATGCTGGGAACAGACACCATTGCTATTTGCCCTGTGCATGACAATGGGAGCACAACAGTGACTCTTCTTTCCAGAAAACAACTCTTGCTCGTAGGACCAGAAACTGCATGGCATTCAACTCCATTTCTGACTGGGAAACAAACACTAGCTCGCCTTACAAGAAACACACTCTGCTTTTGAGAAAAGAGCACTCTTCTACTCTACTGTGTTTCCTATAGGGCCAGAACAGTGAGCTTGCTCAGAACATAAAAACTGTGCTTCCTAGACACACGGGCCATATCTAGTTCAACTCTGCTTAGGAAACTGACAAGAACAGTAGCTTTTCTTCAGTCCGATACACTGTATTTGCTGGGATCAGACGCGAGTGCTATTGCACTGTGTATGGCAATGGGAGCACAATAGTGACTTTCCTTACCAGAAAACAACTCTTGCTCGTAGGACCAGAAACTGCATGGGATTGAACTCCATTTAGGACTGGGAAAAAAACACTAGCTTGCCTTACAAGAAACACACTCTGCTTTTGAGAAAAGAGCACTCTTCTACTCTACTGTGTTTCCTACAGGGCCAGAACAGTGAGCTTGCTCAGAAAAAAAGAACTGTGCTTCCTACACACACGGGCCATATCTAGTTCAACTCTCCTTAGGAAACTGACAAGAACAGTAGATCCTCTTCAGTCCAATACACTGTACATGCTGGGAACAGATGCCAGTGCTATTTACCCTGTGTATGACAATGGGAACGCAATAGTGACTCTTCTTAGCAGAAAAATCTCTTGCTCGTAGGACCAGAAACTTCATGTGATTCAACTCCATTTAGGACTGGGAAACAAACGCTAGCTCGCCTTACAAGAATCACACTCTGCTTTTGAGAAAAGAGCACTCTTCTACTCTACTGTGTTTCCTACAGGGCCAGAACAGTGAGCTTGCTCAGAAAAAAAGAACTGTGCTTCCTACACACACGGGCCATATCTAGTTCAACTCTCCTTAGGAAACTGACAAGAACAGTAGATCCTCTTCAGTCCAATACACTGTACATGCTGGGAACAGATGCCAGTGCTATTTGCCCTGTGTATGACAATGGGAGCGCAATAGTGACTCTTCTTTGCAGAAAAAACTCTTGCTCGTAGGACCAGAAAGTTCATGTGATTCAACTCCATTTAGGACTGGGAAACAAACACTAGCTCGCCTTACAAGAAACACACTCTGCTTTTGAGAAAAGAGAACTCTTCTACTCTACTGTGTTTCCTATGGGGTCTGAACAGTAAGCTTGCTCAGAACAAAAGAACTGTGCTTCCTACACACACGGGCCATATCTAGTTCAACTCTGCTTAGGAAACTGACAAGAACAGTAGATCCTCTTCAGTCCAATACACTGTACATGCTGGGAACAGACACGAGTGCTATTTGCACTATGTATGACAATGTGAGCGCAATAGTGACTCTTCTTACCAGAAAACTAGTCTTGCTCATAGAACCAGAAACTGCATGTGATTCAACGCCATTTAGGACTGGGAAACAAACGCTAGCTCGCCTTACAAGAAACACACTCTGCTTTTCAGAAAAGATCACTCATCTACTCTACTGTGTTTCCTATAGGGCCAGAACAGTGAGCATGCTCAGAACGAAAGAACTGTGCTTCCTACACACGGCCATATCTATTTCAATTCTGCTTAGCAAACTGACAAGAAGAGTAGATCCTCTTCAGTCCAATACACTGTACATGCTGGGAACAGACGCCAGTGCTATTTGCCCTGTGTATGACAAAGGGAGCACAACAGTGACTCTTCTTACCAGAAAACAACTCTTGCTCGTAGAACCAAAAACTGCATGTGATTCAACTCCATTTAGGACTGAGAAACAAACGCTAGCTCGCCTTACAAGAAAGACACTCTGCTTTTGAGAAAAGAGCACTCTTCTTCTCTACTGTGTTTCCTATAGGGCCAGAACAGTGAGCTTGCTCAGAACAACTGAACGGTGCTTCCTACACAATGACCATATCTAGTTCAACTCTGCTTAGGAACCTGACAAGAACAGTAGATCCTCTTCATTCCAATACACTGTACATGCTGGGAACAGACGCCATTGCTATTTGCCCTGTGTATGACAATGGGAGCGCAATAGTGAGTCCTCTTACCAGAAAAAAACTCTTGCTCGTAGGACCCGAAACTGCATGTGATTCAACTCCATTTAGGACTGGGAAAAAAACACTACCTCTCTTTACAAGAAACACACTCTGCTTTTGAGAAAAGAGCACTCTTCTACTCTACTGTGTTTCCTATGGGGTCCGAACAGTGATCTTGCTCAGAACAAAAGAACTGTGCTTCCTACACACACGGGCCATATCTAGTTGAATTCTGCTTAGAAAACTGACAAGAACAGTAGATCCTCTTCAGTCCAATACACTGTACTTGCTGGGAACAGACGCCAGTTTTATTTGCCCTGTATATGACAATGGGAGCACAATAGTGACTCTTCTTACCAGAAAACAGCTCTTGCTTGTAGCACCAGAAACTGCATGTGATTCAATTCCATTTAGGACTGGGAAACAAATGCTAGCTAGCCTTACAAGAAACACACTCTGCTTTTGAGAAAAGAGCACTCATCTACTTTCCTGTGTTTCCTATAGGGCCAGAACAGTGAGCTTGCTCAGAACAAAAGAACTGTGCTGACTACACACACGGGCCATATCTATTTCAATTCTGCTTAAGTAACTGACAAGAACAGTAGATCCTCTTCAGTCCAATACACTGTATTTGCTGGGAACAGACGCCAGTGATATTTGCCCTGTGTATGACAATGGGAGCGCAATAGTGAATCTTCTTACCAGAAAACAACTCTTGCTCTTAGGACCCGAAACTGCATGTGATTCAACTCCATTTAGGACTGTGAAACAAACGCTAGCTCGCCTTACAAGAAACACAATCTGCTTTTGAGAAAAGAGCACTCTTCTACTCTACTGTGCTTTTTATAGGGCCAGTACAGTGAGCTTGCTCAGAACAATGAACAGTGCTGACTACACACACAGGCCATATCTATTTCAATTCTGCTTAGGAAACTGACAAGAACAGTAGATCCTCTTCAGTCCAATACACTGTACTTGCTGGGAACAGAAGCCAGTGCTATTTGCCCTGTGTATGACAATGGGAGCACAATAGTGACTCTTCTTACAAAAAAACAACTCTTGCTCATAGGACCACAAACTGCATGTGATTCAACTCCATTTCTGACTGGGAAACAAACGCTAGCTCGCCTTACAAGAAAAACACTCTGCTTTTGAGAAAAGAGCACTCTTCTACTCTAATGTGTTTCCTATAGGGCCAGAACAGTGAGCTTGCTCAGAACAAAAAAAGTGTGCTTCCTACACACACGGACCATATCTAGTTCAACTCTGCTTAGGAACCTGACAAGAACAGTAGATCCTCCTCAGTCCAATACACTGTACATGCTGGGAACAGACACAATTGCTATTTGCCCTGTGCATGACAATGGGAGCACAATAGTGACTCTTCTTTCCAGAAAACAACTCTTGCTCGTAGGACCAGAAACTGCATGGCATTCAACTCCATTTCTGACTGGGAAACAAACACTAGCTCGCCTTACATGAAACACACTCTGCTTTTGAGAAAAGAGCACTCTTGTACTCTACTGTGTTTCCTATGGGGTCTGAACAGTGAGTTTGCTCAGAACAAAAGAACTGTGCTTCCTACACACATGGGCCATATCTAATTCAACTCTGCTTAGGAAACTGACAAGAACAGTAGCTCCTCTTCAGTCCAATACACTGTACTTGCTGGGAACAGACGCGAGTGCTATTTGCACTGTGTATGGCAATGGGAGCACAATAGTGACTTTCCTTACAAGAAAACAACTCTTGCTCGTAGGACCAAAAACTGCATGTGATTCAACTCCATTTAGGACTGAGAAACAAACGCTAGCTCGCCTTACAAGAAACACACTCTGCTTTTGAGAAAAGAGCACTCTTCTACTCTACTGTGTTTCCTATAGGGCCAGAACAGTGAGCTTGCTCAGAACAACTGAACGGTGCTTCCTACACACGGACCATATCTAGTTCAACTCTGATTAGGAAACTGACAAGAACAGTAGATCCTCTTCACTCCAATACTCTGTACATGCTGGGAACAGACGCCATTGCTATTTGCCCTGTGTATGACAAGAGGAGCGCAATAGTGACTCCTCTTACCAGAAAAAACTCTTGCTCGTAGGACCCGAAACTGCATGTGATTCAACTCCATTTAGGACTGGGAAACAAACGCTAGCTCGCCTTACAAGTAACATACTCTTCTTTTGAGGAAAGAGCACTCTTCTACTCTACTGTGTTTTCTATGGGGTCCAAACAGTGAGCTTGCTCAGAACCAAAGAACTGTGCTTCCTACACACACGGACCATATCTAGTTAAACTCTGCTTATTAACCTGATAAGAAGAGTAGATCCTCTTCAGTCCAATAAACTATACATGCTGGAAACAGACGCCAGTGCTATTTGCCCTGTATATGACAATGGGAGCGCAATAGTGACTCTTCTTACCAGAAAACAACTCTTGCTCGTAGGACAAGAAACTGCATGTGATTCAACTCCATTTAGGACTGGGAAAAAAACACTAGCTCGCTTTACAAGAAACACACTCTGCTTTTGAGAAAAGAGCACTCTTGTCTTTACTGTGTTTCCTATGGGGTCCGAACAGTGATCTTGCTCAGAACAAAAGAACTGTGCTTCCTACACACTCTGGCCATACCTAGTTCAACTCTTTTTAGGAAAGTGACAAGAACAGTAGCTCCTCTTGAGTCCAATACACTGTATTGCTGAGAACAGACGCGAGTGCTATTTGTACTGTGTATGGCAACGGGAGCAGAATAGTGACTCTTCTTACCAGAAAACAACTCTTGCTCCTAGGACCAGAAACTGCATGTGTATTTCAACTCCATTTAGGACTGGGAAACAAAGGCTAGATTGCCTTAAAAGAAACACACAATGCATTTGAAAAAAGAGCACTCTTCTACTCTACTGTGTTTCCTATGGTGTCCGAACAGTGAGCTTGCTCACAACAAAAGAACTGTGCTTCCTACACACACGGGCCATATCTAGTTCAACTCTGCTTAGGAAACTGACAAGAACAGTAGCTCCTCCTAGGTCCAACACACTGTACTTGCTGGGAACAAACGCGAGTGCTATTTGCACTGTTTATGGAAATGGGAGCACAATAGTTACTCTTCTTACCAGAAAGCAACTCTTGCTGGTAGGACCAAAAACTGCATGTGATTCAACTCCTTTTAGAACTGGGAAACAAACGCTAGTTCGCCTTACAAGAAACACACTCTGCTTCTGAGAAAAGAGCACTCATCTACTCTACTGTGTTTCCTATATGGCCAGAACAGTGAGCTTGCTCACAAAAAAAGAACTGTGCTGCCTACACACACGAGCCCTATCTAGTTCAATTCTGCTTAGGAAACTGACAAGATCAATAGATCCACTTCAGTCCAATACACTGTACATGCTGGCAACAGACGCCAGTGCTATTTGTCCTGTGTGTGACAATGGGAGCACAATAGTGACTCTCCTTACTAGAAAACAACTCTTGCTCGTAGGACCAAAAACTGCATGTGATTCAACTCCATTTAGTACTGGGAAACAAGCGCTAGCTCGCCGTACAAGAAACATACTCTGCTTTTGAGAAAAGAGCACTCATCTACTGCACTGTGTTTTCTATGGGGTCCGAACAGTGAGCTTGCTCAGAACAAAAGAACTGTGCTTCCTACACACACGGGCCTTATCTAGTTCAACTCTGCATAGGAACCTGACAAGAACAGTAGCTCCTCTTCAGTCCAACACTGTACTTGCTGGGAACAGACGCGAGTGCTATTTGCACTGTGTGTGGCAATGGGAGCTCAATAGTGACATTCCTTACCAGAAAACAACTCTTGTACGTAGGACCAGAAACTGCATGTGTTTCAACTCCATTTAGGACTGGGAAACAAACGCTAGCTCGCCTTACAAGAAACACACTCTGCTTTAGAAAACTGAGCACTCTTCTTCTCTACTGTGTCTCATATTGTGTCCCAACAGTGAGCTTGCTCAGAACAAAAGAACTGTGCTTCCTACACACACGGGCAATATCTAGTTCAACTCTGCTTAGGAAACTGACAAGAACAGTACCTCCTCTTCAGTCCAATACACTGTACTTGCTGGCAACATACGCTAGTGCTATTTGTACTGAGTATGGCAATGGGAGCGCAATAGTGACTTTCCTTACCAGAAAACAACTCTTGCTCCTGGGACCAACAACTGCATGTGATTCAACTCCATTTAGGACTGGGAAACAAACGGTAGCTCGCCTTACAAGAAACACACTCTGCTTTTGAGAAAAGAGCATCTTCTACTCTTCTGTGTTTCCTACAGGGCCAGAACAGTGAGCTTGCTCAGAAAAAAAGAACTGTGCTTCCTACACACACGGGCCATATCTAGTTCAACTCTCCTTAGGAAACTGACAAGAACAGTAGATCCTCTTCAGTCCAATACACTGTACATGCTGGGGACAGATGCCAGTGCTATTTGCCCTGTGTATGACAATGGGAGCGCAATAGTGACTCTTCTTTGCAGAAAAAACTCTTGCTCGTAGGACCAGAAACTTCATGTGATTCAACTCCAATTAGGACTGGGAAACAAACACTAGCTCGCCTTACTAGAAACACACTCTGCTTTTGAGAAAAGAGCACTCTTCTACTCTACTGTGTTTCCTATGGGGTCTGAACAGTAAGCTTGCTCAGAACAAAAGAACTGTGCTTCCTACACACACGGGCCATATCTAGTTCAACTCTGCTTAGGAAACTGACAAGAACAGTAGATCCTCTTCAGTCCAATACACTGTACATGCTGGGAACAGACACGAGTGCTATTTGCACTATGTATGACAATGTGAGCGCAATAGTGACTCTTCTTACCAGAAAACTAGTCTTGCTCATAGAACCAGAAACTGCATGTGATTCAACGCCATTTAGGACTGGGAAACAAACGCTAGCTCGCCTTACAAGAAACACACTCTGCTTTTCAGAAAAGATCACTCATCTACTCTACTGTGTTTCCTATAGGGCCAGAACAGGGAGCATGCTCAGAACGAAAGAACTGTGCTTCCTACACACGGCCATATCTATTTCAATTCTGCTTAGCAAACTGACAAGAAGAGTAGATCCTCTTCAGTCCAATACACTGTACATGCTGGGAACAGACGCCAGTGCTATTTGCCCTGTGTATGACAAAGGGAGCACAACAGTGACTCTTCTTACCAGAAAACAACTCTTGCTCGTAGGACCAAAAACTGCATGTGATTCAACTCCATTTAGGACTGAGAAACAAACGCTAGCTCGCCTTACAAGAAACACACTCTGCTTTTGAGAAAAGAGCACTCTTCTTCTCTACTGTATTTCCTATAGGGCCAGAACAGTGAGCTTGCTCAGAACAACTGAACGGTGCTTCCTACACAATGACCATATCTAGTTCAACTCTGCTTAGGAACCTGACAAGAACAGTAGATCCTCTTCATTCCGATACACTGTACATGCTGGGAACAGACGCCATTGCTATTTGCCCTGTGTATGACAATGGGAGCGCAATAGTGAGTCCTTTTACCAGAAAAAAACTCTTGCTCGTAGGACCCGAAACTGCATGTGATTCAACTCCATTTAGGACTGGGAAAAAAACACTAGCTCTCTTTACAAGAAACACACTCTGCTTTTGAGAAAAGAGCACTCTTCTACTCTACTGTGTTTCCTATGGGGTCCGAACAGTGATCTTGCTCAGAACAAAAGAACTGTGCTTCCTACACACACGGGCCATATCTAGTTGAATTCTGCTTAGAAAACTGACAAGAACAGTAGATCCTCTTCAGTCCAATACACTGTACTTGCTGGGAACAGACGCCAGTTTTATTTGCCCTGTATATGACAATGGGAGCACAATAGTGACTCTTCTTACCAGAAAACAGCTCTTGCTTGTAGCACCAGAAACTGCATGTGATTCAATTCCATTTAGGACTGGGAAACAAATGCTAGCTAGCCTTACAAGAAACACACTCTGCTTTTGAGAAAAGAGCACTCATCTACTTTCCTGTGTTTCCTATAGGGCCAGAACAGTGAGCTTGCTCAGAACAAAAGAACTGTGCTGACTACACACACGGGCCATATCTATTTCAATTCTGCTTAAGTAACTGACAAGAACAGTAGATCCTCTTCAGTCCAATACACTGTATTTGCTGGGAACAGACGCCAGTGATATTTGCCCTGTGTATGACAATGGGAGCGCAATAGTGAATCTTCTTACCAGAAAACAACTCTTGCTCTTAGGATCCGAAACTGCATGTGATTCAACTCCATTTAGGACTGTGAAACAAACGCTAGCTCGCCTTACAAGAAACACAATCTGCTTTTGAGAAAAGAGCACTCTTCTACTCTACTGTGCTTTTTATAGGGCCAGTACAGTGAGCTTGCTCAGAACAATGAACTGTGCTGACTACATACACAGGCCATATCTATTTCAATTCTGCTTAGGAAACTGACAAGAACAGTAGATCCTCTTCAGTCCAATACACTGTACTTGCTGGGAACAGAAGCCAGTGCTATTTGCCCTGTGTATGACAATGGGATCACAATAGTGACTCTTCTTACAAAAAAACAACTCTTGCTCATAGGACCACAAACTGCATGTGATTCAACTCCATTTCTGACTGGGAAACAAACGCTAGCTCGCCTTACAAGAAAAACACTCTGCTTTTGAGAAACGAGCACTCTTCTACTCTAATGTGTTTCCTATAGGGCCAGAACAGTGAGCTTGCTCAGAACAAAAAAAGTGTGCTTCCTACACACACGGACCATATCTAGTTCAACTCTGCTTAGGAACCTGACAAGAACAGTAGATCCTCCTCAGTCCAATACACTGTACATGCTGGGAACAGATGCCAGTGCTATTTGCCCTGTGTATGACAATGGGAGCGCAATAGTGACTCTTCTTTGCAGAAAAAACTCTTGCTCGTAGGACCAGAAACTTCATGTGATTCAACTCCAATTAGGACTGGGAAACAAACACTAGCTCGCCTTACAAGAAACACACTCTGCTTTTGAGAAAAGAGCACTCATCTACTCTACTGTGTTTCCTATGGGGTCTGAACAGTAAGCTTGCTCAGAACAAAAGAACTGTGCTTCCTACACACACGGGCCATATCTAGTTCAACTCTGCTTAGGAAACTGACAAGAACAGTAGATCCTCTTCAGTCCAATACACTGTACATGCTGGGAACAGACACGAGTGCTATTTGCACTATGTATGACAATGTGAGCGCAATAGTGACTCTTCTTACCAGAAAACTAGTCTTGCTCATAGAACCAGAAACTGCATGTGATTCAACGCCATTTAGGACTGGGAAACAAACGCTAGCTCGCCTTACAAGAAACACACTCTGCTTTTCAGAAAAGATCACTCATCTACTCTACTGTGTTTCCTATAGGGCCAGAACAGGGAGCATGCTCAGAACGAAAGAACTGTGCTTCCTACACACAGCCATATCTATTTCAATTCTGCTTAGCAAACTGACAAGAACAGTAGATTCTCTTCAGTCCAATACACTGTACATGCTGGGAACAGACGCCAGTGCTATTTGCCCTGTGTATGACAAAGGGAGCACAACAGTGACTCTTCTTACCAGAAAACAACTCTTGCTCGTAGGACCAAAAACTGCATGTGATTCAACTCCATTTAGGACTGAGAAACAAACGCTAGCTCGCCTTACAAGAAACACACTCTGCTTTTGAGAAAAGAGCACTCTTCTTCTCTACTGTGTTTCCTATAGGGCCAGAACAGTGAGCTTGCTCAGAACAACTGAACGGTGCTTCCTACACAATGACCATATCTAGTTCAACTCTGCTTAGGAACCTGACAAGAACAGTAGATCCTCTTCATTCCAATACACTGTACATGCTGGGAACAGACGCCATTGCTATTTGCCCTGTGTATGACAATGGGAGCGCAATAGTGAGTCCTCTTACCAGAAAAAAACTCTTGCTCCTAGGACCCGAAACTGCATGTGATTCAACTCCATTTAGGACTGGGAAAAAAACACTAGCTCTCTTTACAAGAAACACACTCTGCTTTTGAGAAAAGAGCACTCTTCTACTCTACTGTGTTTCCTATGGGTTCCGAACAGTGATCTTGCTCAGAACAAAAGAACTGTGCTTCCTACACACACGGGCCATATCTAGTTGAATTCTGCTTAGAAAACTGACAAGAACAGTAGATCCTCTTCAGTCCAATACACTGTACTTGCTGGGAACAGACGCCAGTTTTATTTGCCCTGTATATGACAATGGGAGCACAATAGTGACTCTTCTTACCAGAAAACAGCTCTTGCTTGTAGCACCAGAAACTGCATGTGATTCAATTCCATTTAGGACTGGGAAACAAATGCTAGCTAGCCTTACAAGAAACACACTCTGCTTTTGAGAAAAGAGCACTCATCTACTTTCCTGTGTTTCCTATAGGGACAGAACAGTGAGCTTGCTCAGAACAAAAGAACTGTGCTGACTACACACACGGGCCATATCTATTTCAATTCTGCTTAAGTAACTGACAAGAACAGTAGATCCTCTTCAGTCCAATACACTGTATTTGCTGGGAACAGACGCCAGTGATATTTGCCCTGTGTATGACAATGGGAGCGCAATAGTGAATCTTCTTACCAGAAAACAACTCTTGCTCTTAGGACCCGAAACTGCATGTGATTCAACTCCATTTAGGACTGTGAAACAAACGCTAGCTCGCCTTACAAGAAACACAATCTGCTTTTGAGAAAAGAGCACTCTTCTACTCTACTGTGCTTTTTATAGGGCCAGTACAGTGAGCTTGCTCAGAACAATGAACTGTGCTGACTACATACACAGGCCATATCTATTTCAATTCTGCTTAGGAAACTGACAAGAACAGTAGATCCTCTTCAGTCCAATACACTGTACTTGCTGGGAACAGAAGCCAGTGCTATTTGCCCTGTGTATGACAATGGGAGCACAATAGTGACTCTTCTTACAAAAAAACAACTCTTGCTATTAGGACCACAAACTGCATGTGATTCAACTCCATTTCTGACTGGGAAACAAACGCTAGCTCGCCTTACAAGAAAAACACTCTGCTTTTGAGAAAAGAGCACTCTTCTACTCTAATGTGTTTCCTATAGGGCCAGAACAGTGAGCTTGCTCAGAACAAAAAAAGTGTGCTTCCTACACACACGGACCATATCTAGTTCAACTCTGCTTAGGAACCTGACAAGAACAGTAGATCCTCCTCAGTCCAATACACTGTACATGCTGGGAACAGACACAATTGCTATTTGCCCTGTGCATGACAATGGGAGCACAATAGTGACTCTTCTTTCCAGAAAACAACTCTTGCTCGTTAGGACCAGAAACTGCATGGCATTCAACTCCATTTCTGACTGGGAAACAAACACTAGCTCGCCTTACAAGAAACACACTCTGCTTTTGAGAAAAGAGCACTCTTGTCTTTACTGTGTTTCCTATGGGGTCCGAACAGTGATCTTGCTCAGAACAAAAGAACTGTGCTTCCTACACACTCTGGCCATACCTAGTTCAACTCTTTTTAGGAAAGTGACAAGAACAGTAGCTCCTCTTGAGTCCAATACACTGTATTGCTGAGAACAGACGCGAGTGCTATTTGTACTGTGTATGGCAACGAGAGCGGAATAGTGACTCTTCTTACCAGAAAACAACTCTTGCTCCTAGGACCAGAAACTGCATGTGTATTTCAACTCCATTTAGGACTGGGAAACAAAGGCTAGATTGCCTTAAAAGAAACACACCTTGCATTTGAAAAAAGAGCAATCTTCTACTCTACTGTGTTTCCTATGGGGTCTGAACAGTAAGCTTGCTCACAACAAAAGAACTGTGCTTCCTACACACACGGGCCATATCTAGTTCAACTCTGCTTAGGATACTGACAAGAACAGTAGCTCCTCCTCAGTCCAATACACTGTACTTGCTGGGAACAAACGCGAGTGCTATTTGCACTGTGTATGGAAATGGGAGCACAGTAGTTACTCTTCTTACCAGAAAACAACTCTTGCTGGTAGGACCAAAAACTGCATGTGATTCAACTCCTTTTAGAACTGGGAAACAAACGATAGCTCGCCTTACAAGAAACACACTCTGCTTCTGAGAAAAGAGCACTCATCTACTCTACTGTGTTTCCTATACGGCCAGAACAGTGAGCTTGCTCAGAAAAAAAGAACTGTGATGCCTACACACATGGGCCCTATCTAGTTCAATTCTGCTTAGGAAACTGACAAGATCAATAGATCCACTTCAGTCCAATACACTGTACATGCTGGCAACAGACGCCAGTGCTATTTGTCCTGTGTGTGACAATGGGAGCACAATAGTGACTCTTCTTACTAGAAAACAACTCTTGCTCGTAGGACCAAAAACTGCATGTGATTCAACTCCATTTAGGACTGGGAAACAAGCGCTAGCTCGCCTTACAAGAAACACACTCTGCTTTAGAGAAAAGAGCACTCTTCTTCTCTACTGTGTCTAATATTGGGTCCCAACAGTGAGCTTGCTCAGAACAAAAGAACTGTGCTTCCTACACACACGGGCAATATCTAGTTCAACTCTACTTAGGAAACTGACAAGAACAGTAGCTCCTCTTCAGTCCAATACACTGTACTTGCTGGCAACAGACGCTAGTGCTATTTGTACTGCGTATGGCAATGGAAGCACAATTGTGACTTTCCTTACCAGAAAACAACTCTTGCTCCTGGGACCAACAACTGCATGTGATTCAACTCCATTTAGGACTGGGAAACAAACGGTAGCTCGCCTTACAAGAAACACACTCTGCTTTTGAGAAAAGAGCACTCTTCTACTCTACTGTGTTTCCGACAGGGCCAGAACAGTGAGCTTGCTCAGAAAAAAAGAACTGTGCTTCCTACACACACGGGCCATATCTACTTCAACTCTCCTTAGGAAACTGACAAGAACAGTAGATCCTCTTCAGTCCAATACACTGTACTTCCTGGGATCAGATGCCAGTGCTATTTGCCCTGTGTATGACAATGGGAGCGCAATAGTGACTCTTCTTAGCAGAAAAAACTCTTGCTCGTAGGACCAGAAACTTCATGTGATTCAACTCCATTTAGGACTGGGAAACAAACGCTAGCTCGCCTTACAAGAAACACACTCTGCTTTTGAGAAAAGGGCACTCTTCTACTCTACTGTGTTTCCTAAGGGGTCTGAACAGTGAGCTTGCTCAGAACAAAAGAACTGTGCTTCCTACACACACGGCCATATCTAGTTCAATTCTGCTTAGGAAACTGACAAGAACAGTAGATCCACTTCAGTCAAATACACTGTACATGCTGGGAACAGACGCCAGTGCTATTTGCCCTGTGTATGACAATGGGAGCGCAATAGTGACTATTCTTACCAGAAAACAACTCTTGCTCATAGGACCAGAAACTGCATGGGATTCAACTCAATTTAGGACTGGGAAACAAACACTAGCTCGCCTTACAAGAAACACACTCTGCTTTTGAGAAAAGAGCACTCTTCTACTCTACTGTGTTTCCTATGGGGTCTGAACAGTAAGCTTTCTCAGAACAAAAGAACTGTGCTTCCTACACACACGGGCCATATCTAGTTCAACTCTGCTTAGGAAACTGACAAGAACAGTAGATCCTCTTCAGTCCAATACACTGTACATGCTGGGAACAGACACGAGTGCTATTTGCACTATGTATGACAATGTGAGCGCAATAGTGACTCTTCTTACCAGAAAACTAGTCTTGCTCATAGAAACAGAAACTGTATGTGATTCAACGCCATTTAGGACTGGGAAACAAACGCTAGCTCGCCTTACAAGAAACACACTCTGCTTTTGAGAAAAGAGCACTCTTCTACTCTACTGTGTTTCCTATAGGGCCAGAACAGTGAGCTTGCTCAGAACAACTGAACGATGCTTCCTACACACTGACCATATCTAGTTCAACTCTGCTTAGGAACCTGACAAGAACAGTAGATCCTCTTCACTCCAATACACTGTACATGCTGGGAACAGACGCCATTGCTATTTGCCCTGTGTATGACAATGGGAGCGCAATAGTGAGTCCTCTTACCAGAAAAAAACTCTTGCTCGTAGGACCCGAAACTGCATGTGATTCAACTCCATTTAGGAATGGAAAAAAACACTAGCTCTCTTTACAAGAAACACACTCTGCTTTTGACAAAAGAGCACTCTTCTACTCTACTGTGTTTCCTATGTGGTCCGAACAGTGATCTTGCTCAGAACAAAAGAACTGTGCTTCCTACACACACGAACCATATCTAGTTGAATTCTGCTTAGAAAACTGACAAGAACAGTAGATCCTCTTCAGTCCAATACACTGTACTTGCTGGGAACAGACGCCAGTTTTATTTGCCCTGTATATGACAATGGGAGCACATAGTGACTCTTCTTACCAGAAAACAGCTCTTGCTTGTAGCACCAGAAACTGCATGTGATTCAATTCCATTTAGGACTGGGAAACAAATGCTAGCTCGCCTTACAAGAAACACACTCTGCTTTTGAGAAAAGAGCCCTCTTCTACTTTCCTGTGTTTCCTATAGGGCCAGATAAGTGAGCATGCTCAGAACAAAAGAACTGTGCTGACTACACACACGGGCCATATCTATTTCAATTCTGCTTAAGTAACTGACAAGAACAGTAGATCCTCTTCAGTCCAATACACTGTATTTGCTGGGAACAGATGCCAGTGATATTTGCCCTGTGTATGACAATGGGAGCGCAATAGTGAATCTTCTTACCAGAAAACAACTCTTGCTCTTAGGACCCGAAACTGCATGTGATTCAACTCCATTTAGGACTGTGAAACAAACGCTAGCTCGCCTTACAAGAAACACAATCTGCTTTTGAGAAAAGAGCACTCTTCTACTCTACTGTGCTTTTATAGGGACAGTACACTGAGCTTGCTCAGAACAATGAACTGTGCTGACTACACACACAGGCCATATCTATTTCAATTCTGCTTAGGAAACTGACAAGAACAGTAGATCCTCTTCAGTCCAATACACTGTACTTGCTGGGAACAGAAGCCAGTGCTATTTGCCCTGTGTATGACAATGGGAGCACAATAGTGACTCTTCTTACAAAAAAACAACTCTTGCTATTAGGACCACAAACTGCATGTGATTCAACTCCATTTCTGACTGGGAAACAAACGCTAGCTCGCCTTACAAGAAAAACACTCTGCTTTTGAGAAAAGAGCACTCTTCTACTCTAATGTGTTTCCTATAGGGCCAGAACAGTGAGCTTGCTCAGAACAAAAAAAGTGTGCTTCCTACACACACGGACCATATCTAGTTCAACTCTGCTTAGGAACCTGACAAGAACAGTAGATCCTCCTCAGTCCAATACACTGTACATGCTGGGAACAGACACCATTGCTATTTGCCCTGTGCATGACAATGGGAGCACAATAGTGACTCTTCTTTCCAGAAAACAACTCTTGCTCGTAGGACCAGAAACTGCATGGCATTCAACTCCATTTCTGACTGGGAAACAAACACTAGCTCGCCTTACAAGAAACACACTCTGCTTTTGAGAAAAGAGCACTCTTCTACTCTACTGTGTTTCCCATAGAGCCAGAACAGTGAGCTTGCTCAGAACATAAAAACTGTGCTTCCTAAACACACGGGCCATATCTAGTTCAACTCTGCTTAGGAAACTGACAGGAACAGTAGCTTTTCTTCAGTCCGATACACTGTACTTGCTGGGATCAGACACGAGTACTATTGCACTGTGTATGGCAATGGGAGCACAATAGTGACTTTCCTTACCAGAAAACAACTCTTGCTCGTAGGACCAGAAACTGCATGGGATTGAACTCCATTTAGGACTGGGAAAAAAACACTAGCTTGCCTTACAAGAAACACACTCTGCTTTTGAGAAAAGAGTACTCTTCTACTCTACTGTGTTTCCTATAGGGCCAGAACAGTGAGCTTGCTCAGAACATAATAACTGTGCTTCCTACACACACGGGCCATATCTAGTTCAACTCTGCTTAGGAACCTGACAAGAACAGTAGATCCTCTTCAGTCCAATACACTGTACTTGGTGGGAACAGACTCCAGTGCTATTTGTCCTGTGTATGGCAATGGCAGCGCAATAGTGACTATTCATACCATAAAACAACTCTTGCTCATAGGACCAGAATCTTCATGTGATTAAACTCCATTTAGGACTGGGAAACAAACACTAGCTCGCCTTACAAGAAAGACTCTCTGATTTTGACAAAACAGCACTCTTCTACTCTACTGTGTTTCCTATGGGGTCCAAACAGTGAGCTTGCTCAGAACAAAAGAAATGTGCTTCCTACACACACGGCCATATCTAGTTCAACTCTGCTTAGGAACCTGACAAGAACAGTAGGTCCTCCTCAGTCCAATACACTGTACATGCTGGGAACAGACACCATTGCTATTTGCCCTGTGCATGACAATGGGAGAACAATAGTGACTCTTCTTACCAGAAAACAACTCTTGCTCGTAGGACCAGAAACTGCATGGCATTCAACTCCATTTCTGACTGGGAAACAAACACTAGCTCGCCTTACAAGAAACACACTCTGCTTTTAAGAAAAGAGCACTCTTCTACTCTACTGTGTTTCCTAATTGTCCTGAACAGTGAGCTTGCTCAGAACAAAAGAACTGAGCTTTGTACACAAACGGTCCATATCTAGTTCAACTCTGCTTAGGAAACTGACAAGAACAGTAGCTCCTCTTCAGTCCAATACACGGTACTTGCTGGAAGCAGACGCGTGTGGTATTTGCACAGTGTATGGCAATGGAAGCGCAATAGTGACTTTCCTTACCAGAAAAAAACTCTTGCTCGTAGGTCCAGAAACTGCATGGGATTCAACTCCATTTCTGACTGGGAAACAAACACTAGCACGCCTTACAAGAAACACACTCTGCTTTTGAAAAAAGAGCGCTCTTCTACTCTACAGTATTTCCTATGGGGTCCGAACAGTGAGCTTGCTCAGAAAAAAAGAACTGTGCTTCCTACACACACGGGCCATATCAAGTTCAACTCTGCTTAGGAAAGTGACAAGAAAAGAGTTCCTCGTCAGTCCAATACACTGTACTCACTGTGAACAGACGCGAGTGCTATTTGCACTGTGTATGGCAATGGGAGCACAATAGTGACTTTCCTTACCAGAAAACAACTCTTGCTCGTAGGACCAAAAACTGCATGTGATTCAACTCCATTTAGGACTGGGAAACAAACGCTAGCTCGCCTTACAAGAAACACACTCTGCTTTTGAGAAAAGAGCACTCTTCTACTCTACTGTGCTTTTTATAGGGCCAGTACACTGAGCTTGCTCAGAACAATGAACTGTGCTGACTACACACACAGGCCATATCTATTTCAATTCTGCTTAGGAAAATGAAAGAACAGTAGATCCTCTTCAGTCCAATACACTGTACTTGCTGGGAACAGACGCCAGTGCTATTTGCCCTGTGTATGACAATGGGAGCACAATAGTGACTCTTCTTACAAGAAAACAACTCTTGCTCATAGGACCACAAACTGCATGTGATTCAAGTCCATTTCTGACTGGGAAACAAACGCTAGCTCGCCTTACAAGAAAAACCCTCTGCTTTAGAGAAAAGAGCACTCTTCTACTCTACTGTGTTTCCTATAGGGCCAGAACAGTGAGCTTGCTCAGAACAAAAGAACTGTGCTTCCTACACACAGACCATATCTAGTTCAACTCTGCTTAGGAACCTGACAAGAACAGTAGATCCTCTTCACTCCAATACACTGTACTCGCTGTGAACAGACGCGAGTGCTATTTGCACTGTGTATGGCAATGGGAGCGCAATAGTGACTTTCCTTACCAGAAAACAACTCTTGCTCATAGGACCGAAAACTGCATGTGATTCAACTCCATTTAGAACTGGGAAATAAACGCTAGCTCGCCTTACAAGAAACACACTCTGCTTTTGAGAAAAGATCACTCTTCTACTCTACTGTGTTTCCTATGGGGTCCAAACAGTGAGCTTGCTCAGAACAAAAGAACTGTGCTTCCTACACACACGGCCATATCTAGTTCAATTCTGCTTAGGAAACTGACAAGAACAGAAGCTCCTCTTCAGTCCAATACACTGTACTTGCTGGGAACAGACTCGTGTGCTATTTGCACTCTGTATGGCAATGTGAGCGCAATAGTGACTCTTCTTATCAGAAAAAAAACTCTTGCTCGTAGGACCAGAAACTGCATGGGATTCAACTCCATTTCTGTATGGGAAACAAACACTAGCTTTCCTTACAAGAAACACACTCTGCTTTTGAGAAAAGAGCACTCTTCTACTCTACTGTGTTTCCTACGGGGTCTGAACAGTGAGTTTGCTCAGAACAAAGGAACTGTGCTTCCTACACACACAGGCCATATCTAATTCAACTCTGCTTAGGAAACTGACAAGAACAGTAGCTCCTCTTCAGTCCAATACACTGTACTTGCTGGCAACAGACGCTAGTGCTATTTGTACTGCATATGGCAATGGGAGAGCAATAGTGACTTTCCTTACCAGAAAACAACTCTTGCTCCTGGGACCAACAACTGCATGAGATTCAACTCCATTTGGGACTGGGAAACAAACGGTAGCTCGCCTTACAAGAAACACTCTCTGCTTTTGAGAAAAGAGTACTCTTCTACTGTTCTGTGTTTCTTATAGGGCCAGAACAGTGAGCTTGCTGAGAACAAAAGAACTGTGCTTCCTACACATACGGCCATATCTAGTTCAATTCTACTTAGGAAACTGAAAATAACAGTAGATCCTCTTCAGTCCAATACACTGTACATGCTGGGAACAGACGCCAGTGCTATTTGCCCTATGTATGACAAAGGGAGCACAATAGTGACTCTTCTTACCAGAAAACGACTCTTGCTCGTAGGACCAGAAACTGCATGTGATTCAACTCCATTTAGGACTGGGAAACAAACGCTAGCTCGCCTTACAAGAAACACACTCTGCTTTTGAGAAAAGAGCACTCTTCTACTCTACTGTGTTTCCTATGGGGTTTGAACAGTGAGCTTCCTCAGAAGAAAAGAACTGTGCTTGCTACACACGGCCATATCTAGTTCAATTTCGCTTAGCCAACTGACAAGAACAGTAGATCCTCCTCAGTCCAATACACTGTACATGCTGGGAACAGTCGCCAGTGTTATTTGCCTTGTGTATGACAATGGGAGCACAATAGTTACTCTTCTTACCAGAAAACAACTCTTGCTCGAAAAACCAGAAACTGCATGTATTCAACTCCATTTTGGACTGGGAAAAAAAAGCTAGGTCGCCTTACAAGAAACACACTCTGCTTTTGAGAAAAGAGCACTCTTCTACTCTATTGGGTTTCCTATAGGGCCAGAACAGTGAGCTTGCTCAGAACAAAAGAACTGTGCTTCCTACACACACGGGCTATATCTAGTTCAACTCTGCTTAGGAAACTGACAAGAACAATAGATCCTCTTCGTCCAATACAGTATACAGGATGGGAACAGACGCCAGTGCTATTTGCCCTGTGTATGAAAATGGGAGCACAATAGTGACTCTTCTTACCAGAAAACAACTCTTGCTCTTAGGACCATAAACTGCATGTGATTAAACAACATTTAGGACTGGGAAACAAACACTAGCTCGCCTTACAAAAAACACACTCTGCTTTTGAGAAAAGAGCACTCATCTCTTCTACAGTGTTTCCTATGGGGTCCGAACAGTGAGCTTGCTCAGAACAAAAGAACTGTGCTTCCTACACACACAGGCCATATCTAGTTCAACTCTGCTTAGGAAACTGACAAGAACAGTAGCTCCTCTTCAGTCCAATACACTGTAGTTGCTGGCAAAAGACGCGAGTGCTATTTGCACTGTTTATGGCAATGGGAGCGCAATAGTGGCTTTCCTTATCAGAAAACAACTCTTGCTCGTGGGACCAACAACTGCATGTGATTCAACTCCATTTAGGACTGGGAAACAAACGCTAGCTCTCCTTACAAGAAACACACTCTGCTTTTGAGAAAAGAGCACTCTTTACTCTATTGTGTTTCCTATAGGGCCAGAACAGTGAGCTTGCTCAGAACAAAAGAACTGTGCTTCCTACACACACGGGCTATATCCAGTTCAACTCTGCTTAGGAAACTGACAAGAAATATAGATTATCTTCAGTCCAATACAGTGTACAGGCTGGGAACAGACGCCAGTGCTATTTGCCCTGTGTATGAAAATGGGAGCACAATAGTGACTCTTCTTACCAGAAAACAGCTCTTGCTCTTAGGACCAGAAACTGCATGTGATTCAACACCATTTAGGACTGGGAAACAAGTGGTAGCTCACCTTACAAGAAACACACTCTGCTTTTGAGAAAAGAGCACTCTTCTACTCTATTGGGTTTCCTATAGGGCCAGAACAGTGAGCTTGCTCAGAACAAAAGAACTAGGTTCCTACACAGACGGGCTATATCTAGTTCAACTCTGCTTAGGAAACTGACAAGAACAGAAGATCCTGTTCAGTCCAATACACTGTACATGCTGGGAACAGTCGCCAGTGCTATTTGTCCTGTGTATGACAATGGGAGCACAATAGTTACTCTTCTTACAAGAAAACAACTCTTGCTCGAAAAACGAGAAACTGCATGTGATTCAACTCCATTTAGGACTGGCAAAAAAAAAGCTAGGTCGCCATACAAGAAACACACTCTGCTTTTGAAAAAAGAGCACTCTTCTACTCTACTGTGTTTCCTATTGGGTCCGAACAGTGAGCTTGCTCAGAACAAAAGACTGTGCTTCCTACACACACGGGCCATATCTAGTTCAACTCTCCTTAGGAAACTGACAAGAACAGTAGATCCTCTTCAGTCCAATACACTGTATATGCTGGGAACAGACGCCAGTGCTATTTGCCCTGTGTATGTCAATGGGAGCGCAATAGTGACTCTTTTTACCAGAAAACAACTCTTGCTCGAAGGACCAGAAACTGCATGTGATTCAACTCCATTTAGGACTGTGAAACAAATGCCAGCTCGCCTTACAAGAAACACACTCTGCTTTTGAAAAAAGAGCACTCTTCTACTCTACTGTGTTTCCTATGAAGTCTGAACAGTGAGCTTGCTCTGAACAAAAGAACTGTGCTTCCTACACATACGGCCATATCTAGTTCAATTCTACATAGGAAACTGACAATAACAGTAGATCCTCTTCAGTCTAATACACTGTACATGCTGAGAACAGACGCCAGTGCTATTTGCCCTATGTATGACAAAGGGAGCGCAATAGTGACTCTTCTTACCAGAAAACGACTCTTGCTCGTAGGACCAGAAACTGCATGTGATTCAACTCCATTTAGGACTGGGAAACAAATGCTAGCTGGCCTTACAAGAAACACACTCTGCTTTAGAGAAAAGAGCACTCTTCTACTCTACTGTGTTTCCTATAGGGTCCGAACAGTGAGCTTGCTCCGAACAAAAGAACTGTGCTTCCTACACACGGGCCATATCTAGTTCAACTCTGCTTAGGAAACTGACAAGAACAGTAGCTCCTCTTCCGTCCAATACTCTGTACTTGCGGGGAACAGACGCGAGTGCTATTTGCAGTGTGTATGGCAATTGGAGCACAATAGTGACATGTCTTACCAGAAAACAACTCTTGCTCGTAAGACAAAAAACTGCATGTGACTCAACTCCATTTAGGACTGGGAAACAAACGCTAGCTCAACTTCCAAGAAACACACTCTGCTTTTGAGAAAAGAGCACTCTTCTACTCTACTGTGTTTCCTATGTGGTCCAAACAGTGAGCTTGCTCAGAACAAAAGAACTGTGCTTCCTACACACACGGTCATATCTAGTTCAATTCTGCTTAGGAACCTGACAAGAACAGTAGATCCTCTTCAGTCCAATACACTCTTCTTGCTGGGAACAGACGCCAGTGCTATTTGTCCTGTGTATGGCAATGGCAGCGCAATAGTGACTCTTCTTACCATAAAACAACTCTTGCTTGTAGGACTAGAAACTGCATGTGATTCAACTCCATTTAGGACTGGGAAACAAACGCTAGCTCGCCTTACAAGAAACACACTCTGCTTTAGGGAAAAGAGCACTCCTCTATTCTATTGTGTTTCCTATAGGGCCAGAACAGTGAGCTTGCTCAGAACAAAAGAACTGTGCTTCCTACACATGGGCCATACCTAGTTCAACTCTGCTTAGGAAACTGACAAGAACAGTAGCTCCTCTTCAGTCCGATACACTGTACTTGCGGGGAACAGACGTGAGTGCTATTTGCACTGTGTATGGCATTGGAGCACAATAGTGACTGGTCTTACCAGAAAACAACTCTTGCTCGTAGGACAAAAAACTGCATGTGACTCAACTCCATTTAGGACTGGGAAACAAAAGCTGGCTCACCTTACAAGAAACACACTCTGCTTTAGAGAAAAGAGCACTCTTCTTCTCTACTGTGTTTCCTATAGGGCCAGAACAGTGAGCTTGCTCAGAACAAAAGAACTGTGCTTCCTACACACGGGCCATATCTAGTTCAACTCTGCTTAGGAAACTGACAAGAACACTAGCACCTCTTCAGTCCGATACACTGTACTTGTTGGGAACAGACGCGAGTGCTATTTGCACTGTGTATGTCAATGGGAGCGCAATAGTGACTTTCCTTACCAGAAAACAACTCTTGCTCGTAAGACCAGAAATTGCATGAGATTCAACTCCATTTAGGACTGGGAAACAAATGCTAGCTCGCCTTACATGAAACACACTCTGCTTTAGAGAAAAGAGCACTCTTCTACTCTACTGTGATTCCTATAGGGCCAGAACAGTGAGCTTGCTCAGAACAAAAGGACTGTGCTTCCTACACACAGGGCCATATCTAGTTCAACTCTGCTTAGGAAACTGACAAGAACAGTAGCACCTCTTCAGTCCGATACACTGTACTTGCTGGGAACAGACGCGAGTGCTATTTGCACTGTGTATGGCAATTGGAGCACAATAGTGACTTGTCTTACCAGAAAACAACTCTTGCTCCTAGGACAAAAAACTGCATATGACTCAACTCCATTTAGGACTAGGAAACAAAAGCTATCTCGACTTCCATGAAACACACTCTGCTTTTGAGAAAAGAGCACTCTTTTACTCTACTATGTTTCCTATAGAGCCAGAAGATTGAACATGCTCAGAACATTAGAACTGTGCTTCCTACACACGGCCATATCTAGTTCAATTCTGCTTAGGAAACTGACAAGAACAGTAGATCCTCTTCTGTACAATACACTGTACTTGCTGGGAACAGACGCCAGTGCTATTTGTCCTGTGTATGGCAATGGCAGTGCAATAGTGACTCTTCTTACCATAAAACAACTCTTGCTCATAGGACTAGAAATTGCATGTGATTCAACTCCGTTTCGTACTGGGAAACAAACACTAGCTCGCCTTACAAGAAACACACTCTGCTTTAGAGAAAGGAGCACTCTTCTAGTCTACTGTGTTTCCTATGGGGTCCAAACAGTGAGCTTGCTCAGAACAAAAGAACTGTGCTTCCTACACGCACGGACCATATCTAGTTCAACTCTGCTTAGAAACCTGACAAGAACAGTAGATCCTCTTCAGTCCAACACTGTACTTGCTGGGAACAGACGCCAGTGATATTTGCACTGTGTATGGCATTGGAGCACAATAGTGACTCGTCTTACCAGAAAACAACTCTTGCTCGTAGGACAAAAAACTGCATGTGACTCAACTCCATTTAGGACTGGGAAACAAACGCTAGCTCACCTTACAAGAAACACACTCTGCTTTTGAGAAAAGAGCACTCTTCTACTCTACTGTTTTTCCTATAGGGCCAGAACAGTGAGCTTGCTCAGAACAAAAGAACTGTGCTTCCTACACACGGGCCATAACTAGTTCAACTCTGCTTAGGAAACTGACAAGAACAGTAGATCCTCTTCAGTCCAATACACTGTTCTTGCTGGGAACAGACGCCAGTGCTATTTGTCCTGTGTATGGCAATGGCAGCGCAATAGTGACTCTTCTTAGCATAAAACAACTCTTGCTTGTAGGACTAGAAACTGCATGTGATTCAACTCCATTTAGGACTGGGAAACAAACGCTAGCTCGCCTTACAAGAAACACACTCTGCTTTAGGGAAAAGAGCACTCCTCTATTCTATTGTGTTTCCTATAGGGCCAGAACAGTGAGCTTGCTCAGAACAAAAGAACTGTGCTTCCTACACATGGGCCATACCTAGTTCAACTCTGCTTAGGAAACTGACAAGAACAGTAGCTCCTCTTCAGTCCGATACACTGTACTTGCGGGGAACAGACGTGAGTGCTATTTGCACTGTGTATGGCATTGGAGCACAATAGTGACTGGTCTTACCAGAAAACAACTCTTGCTCGTAGGACAAAAAACTGCATGTGACTCAACTCCATTTAGGACTGGGAAACAAAAGCTGGCTCACCTTACAAGAAACACACTCTGCTTTAGAGAAAAGAGCACTCTTCTTCTCTACTGTGTTTCCTATAGGGCCAGAACAGTGAGCTTGCTCAGAACAAAAGAACTGTGCTTCCTACACACGGGCCATATCTAGTTCAACTCTGCTTAGGAAACTGACAAGAACAGTAGCACCTCTTCAGTCCGATACACTGTACTTGTTGGGAACAGACGCGAGTGCTATTTGCACTGTGTATGTCAATGGGAGCGCAATAGTGACTTTCCTTACCAGAAAACAACTCTTGCTCGTAAGACCAGAAATTGCATGAGATTCAACTCCATTTAGGACTGGGAAACAAATGCTAGCTCGCCTTACATGAAACACACTCTGCTTTAGAGAAAAGAGCACTCTTCTACTCTACTGTGATTCCTATAGGGCCAGAACAGTGAGCTTGCTCAGAACAAAAGGACTGTGCTTCCTACACACAGGGCCATATCTAGTTCAACTCTGCTTAGGAAACTGACAAGAACACTAGCACCTCTTCAGTCCGATACACTGTACTTGCTGGGAACAGACACGAGTGCTATTTGCACTGTATATGGCAATGGGAGCACAATAGTGACTTTCCTTACCAGAAAACAACTCTTGCTCGTGAGACCAGAAACTGCATGTGATTCATCTCCATTTAGGACTGGGAAACAAATGCTAGCTCGCCTTACATGAAACACACTCTGCTTTTGAGAAAAGAGCACTCTTCTACTCTACTGTGTTTCCTAAGGGGTCCGAACAGTGAGCTTGCTCAGAACAAAAGAACTGTGCTTCCTACACACATGGGCCATATAGTGTTCAACTCAGCTTAGGAAGCTGACAAGAACAATAGCTCCTCTTCCTTCCAATACACTGTACTTGCGGGGAACAGACGCTAGTGCTATTTGCACTGTGTATGGCAATTGGAGCACAATAGTGACTTGTCTTACCAGAAAACAACTCTTGCTCCTAGGACAAAAAACTGCATATGACTCAACTCCATTTAGGACTAGGAAACAAAAGCTATCTCGACTTCCATGAAACACACTCTGCTTTTGAGAAAAGAGCACTCTTTTACTCTACTATGTTTCCTATAAAGCCAGAAGATTGAACATGCTCAGAACATTAGAACTGTGCTTCCTACACACGGCCATATCTAGTTCAATTCTGCTTAGGAAACTGACAAGAACAGTAGATCCTCTTCTGTACAATACACTGTACTTGCTGGGAACAGACGCCAGTGCTATTTGTCCTGTGTATGGCAATGGCAGTGCAATAGTGACTCTTCTTACCATAAAACAACTCTTGCTCATAGGACTAGAAATTGCATGTGATTCAACTCCGTTTCGTACTGGGAAACAAACGCCAGCTCGCCTTACAAGAAACACACTCTGCTTTAGAGAAAAAAGCACTCTTCTTGTCTACTGTGTTTCCTATGGGGTCCAAACAGTGAGCTTGCTCAGAACAAAAGAACTGTGCTTCCTACACGCACGGACCATATCTAGTTCAACTCTGCTTAGAAACCTGACAAGAACAGTAGATCCTCTTCAGTCCAACACTGTACTTGCTGGGAACAGACGCGAGTGCTATTTGCACTGTGTATGGCATTGGAGCACAATAGTGACTCGTCTTACCAGAAAACAACTCTTGCTCGTAGGACAAAAAACCGCATGTGACTCAACTCCATTTAGGACTGGGAAACAAACGCTAGCTCACCTTACAAGAAACACACTCTGCTTTTGAGAAAAGAGCACTCTTCTACTCTACTGTTTTTCCTATAGGGCCAGAACAGTGAGCTTGCTCAGAACAAAAGAACTGTGCTTCCTACACACGGGCCATAACTAGTTCAACTCTGCTTAGAAAACTGACAAGAACAGTAGATCCTCTTCAGTCCAATACACTGTACTTGCTGGGAACAGACGCCAATGCTATTTGTCCTGTGTATGGCAATGGCAGCGCAATAGTGACTCTTCTTACCAGAAAACAACTCTTGCTTGTAGGACCAGAAACTGCATGTGATTCAACTCCATTTAGGACTGGGAAACAAACGCTAGCTCGCCGTACAAGAAACACACTCTGCTTTAGGGAAAAGAGCACTCCTCTATTCTATTGTGTTTCCTATAGGGCCAGAACAGTGAGCTTGCTCAGAACAAAAGAACTGTGCCTCCTACACACGGGCCATACCTAGTTCAACTCTGCTTAGGAAACTGACAAGAACAGTAGCTCCTTTTCAGTCCGATACACTGTACTTGCGGGGAACAGACGCGAGTGCTATTTGCACTGTGTATGGCATTGGAGCACAATAGTGACTCGTCTTACCAAAAAACAACTCTTGCTCGTAGGACAAAAAACTGCATGTGACTCAACTCCATTTAGGACTGGGAAACAAACGCTAGCTCACCTTACAAGAAACACACTCTGCTTTTGAGAAAAGAGCACTCTTCTACTCTACTGTGTTTCCTATAGGGCCAGAACAGTGAGCTTGCTCAGAACAAAAGAACTGTGCTTCCTACACACACGGGCCGTATCTAGTTCACTTCTGCTTAGGAACCTGACAAGAACAGTAGATCCTCTTCAGTCCAACACTGTACTTGCTGGGAACAGACGCGAGTGCTATTTGCACTGTGCATGGCATTGGAGCACAATAGTGACTCGTCTTACCAGAAAACAACTCTTGCTCGTAGGACAAAAAACCGCATGTGACTCAACTCCATTTAGGACTGGGAAACAAACGCTAGCTCACCTTACAAGAAACACACTCTGCTTTTGAGAAAAGAGCACTCTTCTACTCTACTGTTTTTCCTATAGGGCCAGAACAGTGAGCTTGCTCAGAACAAAAGAACTGTGCTTCCTACACACGGGCCATAACTAGTTCAACTCTGCTTAGAAAACTGACAAGAACAGTAGATCCTCTTCAGTCCAATACACTGTACTTGCTGGGAACAGACGCCAATGCTATTTGTCCTGTGTATGGCAATGGCAGCGCAATAGTGACTCTTCTTACCAGAAAAAAACTCTTGCTTGTAGGACCAGAAACTGCATGTGATTCAACTCCATTTAGGACTGGGAAACAAACGCTAGCTCGCCGTACAAGAAACACACTCTGCTTTAGGGAAAAGAGCACTCCTCTATTCTATTGTGTTTCCTATAGGGCCAGAACAGTGAGCTTGCTCAGAACAAAAGAACTGTGCCTCCTACACACGGGCCATACCTAGTTCAACTCTGCTTAGGAAACTGACAAGAACAGTAGCTCCTTTTCAGTCCGATACACTGTACTTGCGGGGAACAGACGCGAGTGCTATTTGCACTGTGTATGGCATTGGAGCACAATAGTGACTCGTCTTACCAAAAAACAACTCTTGCTCGTAGGACAAAAAACTGCATGTGACTCAACTCCATTTAGGACTGGGAAACAAACGCTAGCTCACCTTACAAGAAACACACTCTGCTTTTGAGAAAAGAGCACTCTTCTACTCTACTGTGTTTCCTATAGGGCCAGAACAGTGAGCTTGCTCAGAACAAAAGAACTGTGCTTCCTACACACACGGGCCGTATCTAGTTCACTTCTGCTTAGGAACCTGACAAGAACAGTAGATCCTCTTCAGTCCAATACACTGTACTTGCTGGGAACAGACGCCAGTGCTATTTGTCCTGTGTATGGCAATGGCAGCGCAATAGTGACTCTTCTTACTAGAAAACAACTCTTGCTTGTAGGACAGGAAACTGCATGTGATTCAACTCCATTTAGGACTGGGAAACAAAAGCTAGCTCACCTTACAAGAAACACACTCTGCTTTAGAGAAAAGAGCACTCTTCTACTCTCCTGTGTTTCCTATAGGGCCAGAACAGTGAGCTTGCTCAGAACAAAAGAACTGTGTTTCCTACACACGGGCCATATCTAGTTCAACTCTGCTTAGGAAACTGACAGGAACAGTATCTCCTCTTCAGTCCGATACACTGTACTTGCTGGGAACAGACGCGAGTGCTATTTGCACTGTGTATGTCAATGGGAGCACAAAAGTGACTTTCCTTACCAGAAAACAACTCTTGCTCGTAAGACCAGAAACTGCATGAGATTCAACTCCATTTAGGACTTTGAAACAAATGCTAGCTCGCCTTACATGAAACACACTCTGCTTTTGAGAAAAGAGCACTCTTCTACTCTACTGTGTTTTCTTTGGGGTCCGAACAGTGAGCTTGCTCAGAACAAAAGAACTTTGCTTCCTACACACACGGGCCATATCTAGTTCAACTCTGCTTAGGAAACTGACAAGAACAATAGCTCCTCTTCCTTCCAATACACTGTACTTGCAGGGAACAGACGCGAGTGCTATTTGCACTGTGTATGTCAATTGGAGCACAATAGTGACTTGTCTTACCAGAAAACAACTCTTGCTCGTAGGACAAAAAACTGCATGTGACTCAACTCCATTTAGGACTAGGAAACAAACGCTAGTTCGACTTCCAAGAAACACACTCTGCTTTTGAAAAAAGAGCACTCTTCTACTCTACTGTGTTTCCTATAGAGCCAGAAGATTGAACTTGCTCAGAACATTAGAACTGTGCTTCCTACACACACGGCCATATCTAGTTCAATTCTGCTTAGGAACCTGACAAGAACAGTAGGTCCTCTTCTGTACAATACACTGTACTTGCTGGGAACAGACGCCAGTGCTATTTGTCCTGTGTATGGCAATGGCAGCACAATAGTGACTCTTCTTACCATAAAACAACCCTTGCTTGTAGGACTAGAAACTGCATGTGATTCAACTCCATTTAAGACTGGGAAACAAACACTAGCTCGACTTCCAAGAAACATACTCTGCTTTTGAGAAAAGAGCACTCTTCTACTCTACTGTGTTTCCTATAGAGCCAGAAGATTGAACTTGCTCAGAACATTAAGACTGTGCTTCCTACACACACGGCCATATCTAGTTCAATTCTGCTTAGGAACCTGACAAGAACAGTAGATCCTCTTCTGTACAATACACTGTACTTGCTGGGAACAGACGCCAGTGCTATTTGTCCTGTGTATGGCAATGGCAGTGCAATAGTGACTCTTCTTACCATAAAACAACTCTTGCTCGTAGGACTAGAAACTGCATGTGATTCATCTCCATTTAGGACTGGGAAACAAACGCCAGCTCGCCTTACAAGAAACACACTCTGCTTTAGGGAAAAGAGCACTCTTCTACTCTATTGTGTTTCCTATAGGGCCAGAACAGTGAGCTTGCTCAGAACAAAAGAACTGTGCTTCCTACACACGGGCCATAACTAGTTCAACTCTGCTTAGAAAACTGACAAGAACAGTAGCTCCTCTTCAGTCCGTTACACTGTACTTGCTGGGAACAGACGCGAGTGCTATTTGCACTGTGTATGGCAATTGGAGCACAATAGTGACTTGTCTTACCAGAAAACAACTCTTGCTCGTAGCACAAAAAACTGCATGTGACTCAACTCCATTTAGGACTAGGAAACAAACGCTACCTCGCCTTACAAGAAACACACTCTGCTTCAGAGAAAAGAGCACTCTTCTACTCTACTGTGTTTCCTATAGGGCCAGAACAGTGAGCTTGCTCAGAACATAAGAACTGTGCTTCCTACACACGGTCCATATCTAGTTGAACTCTGCTTAGGAAACTGACAAGAACAGTAGCTCCTATTCAGTCCAATACACTGTACTTGCTGGGAAAAGACGCGAGTGCTATTTGCCTTGTGTAGGGCAATGGGAGCGCAATAGTGACTTTCCTTACCAGAAAACAGCTCTTTTTCGTAGGACCAGAAACTGCATGTGATTCAACTTCATTTAGGACTAGGAAACAAACGCTAGCTCGCCTTACAAGAAACACACTCTGCTTTTGAGAAAAGAGCACTCTTCTACTCTACTGTGTTTCCAATAGGGCCAGAACAGTGAGCTTGTTCAGAACATAAGAACTGTGCTTCCTACACACACCTTCCCTTATCTAGTTCAACTCTGCTTAGGAAACTGACAAGAACAGTAGCTCCTCTTCAGTCTGATACACTGTACTTGCTGGGAACAGACGCGAGTGCTATTTGCACTGTGTATGTCAATGGGAGCGCAATAGTGACTTTCCTTACCAGAAAACATCTCTTGCTCGTAAGACCAGAATCTGCATGTGATTCAACTCCATTTAGGATTGAGAAACAAATGCTAGCTCGCCTTACATGAAACACACTCTGCTTTTGAGAAAAGAGCACTCTTCTATTCTACTGTGTTTCCTAAGGGGTCCGAACAGTGAGCTTGCTCAGAACAAAAGAACTGTGCTTCCTACACACATGGGCCATATCTAGTTCAACTCTGCTTAGGAAACTGAGAAGAACAATATCTCCTCTTCTGTCCAATACACTGTACTTGCAGGGAACAGACGCGAGTGCTATTTGCACTGTGTATGGCAATTGGAGCGCAATAGTGATTTCTCTTACCAGAAAACAACTCTTGCTCGTAGGACAAAAAACTGCATGTGACTCAACTCCATTTAACTGGGAAACAAACGCTAGCTCGACTTCCAAGAAACACACTCTGCTTTTGAGAAAAGAGCACTCTTCTACTCTACTGTGTTTCCTATGTGTTCCGAACAGTGAGCTTGCTCAGAACAAAAAAACTGTGCTTCAACTCACACGGCCATATCTAGTTCAACTCTGCATAGGAAAATGACAAGAACAGTAGCTCCTCTTTAGTCCGATACACTGTACTTGCTGGAAAGAGATGCGAGTGCTATTTGCAGTGTGTATGTCAATGGGAGCCCAATAGTGACTCGTCTTACCAGAAAACAACTCTTGCTCGTTGGACCAGAAACTGCATGTGATTCAACTCCATTTAGGATTGGGAAACAAACGCTAGTTCGCCTTACAAGAAACACTCTCGGCTTTAGAGAAAAGAGCACTCTTCTACTCTACTGTGTTTCCTATACGGCCAGAACAGTGAGCTTGCTCAGAACATAAGAACTGTGCTTCCTACACACGGGCCATATCTAGTTGAACTCTGCTTAGGAAACTGACAAGAACAGTAGCTCCTCTTCAGTCCAATACACTGTACTGGCTGGGAAAAGACGTGAGTGCTATTTGTACTGTGGATGGCAATAGGAGCACAATAGTGACTTTCCTTACCAGAAAACAACTCTTGCTCGTAGAACCAGAAACTGCATGTGATTCAACTCCATTTAGGACTGGGAAAGAAGTGCTAGCTCGCCATACAAGAAACACACTCTGCTTTTGAGAAAAGAGCACTCTTCTACTCTACTGTGTTTCCTATGGGGTCCGAACAGTGAGCTTGCTCAGTACAAAAGAACTGTGCTTTCTACACACACGGGCCATATCTAATTCAACTCTGCTTAGGAAACAAACAAGAACAGTAGCTCCTGTTCAGTCCAATACACTGTAATTGCTGGGAACAGACGCGAGTGCTATTTGCACTGTGAATGGCAATGGGAGCGCAATAGTGACTTTCCTTACCAGAAAACAACTCTTGCTCGTAGGACCAGAAACTGCATGTGATTCAACTCCATTTAGGACTGGGAAACAAAAGCTAGCTCACCTTACAAGAAACACACTCTGCTTTAGAGAAAAGAGCACTCTTCTACTCTACTGTGTTTCCTACGGGGTCCGAACAGTGAGCTTGCTCAGAACAAAAGAACTGTGCTTTCTACACACACGGGCCATATCTAATTAAACTCTGCTTAGGAAACAAACAAGAACAGTATCTCCTCTTAAGTCCGATACACTGTACTTGCTGGGAACAGACGCGAGTGCTATTTGCCTTGTGTAGGGCAATGGGAGCGCAATAGTGATTTTCCTTACCAGAAAACAACTCTTGCTCGTAGGACCAGAAACTGGATGTGATTCAACTCCATTTAGGACTGGGAAAGAAATGCTAGCTCGCCTTACAAGAAACACACTCTGCTTTTGAGAAAAGAGCACTCTTCTACTCTACTGTTTTTCCTATGGTGTCCGAACAGTGAGCTTGCTCAGAACAAAAGAACTGTGCTTCCTACACACACGGGCATATCTAGTTCAATTCTGCTTAGGAACCTGATAAGAACAGTAGATCCTCTTCAGTCCAATACACTGTACTTGTGGGGAACAGATGCGAGTGCTATTTGCACTGTGTATGGCATTGGAGCACAATAGTGACTTGTCTTACGAGAAAACTACTCTTGCTCGTAGGACAAAAAACTGCATGTGACCCAACTCCATTTAGGACTGGAAACAAACACTAGCTCGACTTCCAAGAAACACACTCTGCTTTTGAGAAAAGAGCACTCTTCTACTCTACTGTGTTTCCTATGTGTTCCGAAGAGTGAGCTTGCTCAGAACAAAAAAACTGTGCTTCCTACACACACGGGCATATCTAGTTCAAGTCTGCTTAGGAAACTGACAAGAACAGTAGATCCTCTTCCGTCCGATACACTGTACTTGCTGGGAACAGAAGCGAGTGCTATTTGCACTGTGTATGGCAATGGGAGCGCAATAGTGACTTTCCTTACCAGAAAACAACTCTTGCTCGTAAGACAAGAAACTTCAGGTGATTCAACTCCATTTAGGACTGGGAAGCAAATGCTAGCTCGCCTTCCATGAACCACACTCTGCTTTTGAGAAAAGAGCACTCTTCTACTCTACTGTGTTTCCTATGGGGTCCGAACAGTGAGCTTGCTCAGAACAAAAGAACTGTGCTTCCTACACATGGGCCATATCTAGTTCAACTCTGCTTAGGAAACTGACAAGAACAGTAGCTCCTGTTCAGTCCAATACACTGTACTTGCTGGGAACAGACACGAGTGCTATTTGCACTGTGTATGGCAATGGGAGCGCAATAGTGACTTTCCTTACCAGAAAACAACTCTTGATCGTAGGACCAGAAACTGCATATGATCAACTCCATTTAGGACTGGGAAACAAATGCTAGCTCGCCTTACATGAAACACACTCTGCTTTTGAGAAAAGAGCATCTTCTACTCTACTATGTTTCCTATGGGGTCCAAACAGTGAGTTTGCTCAGAACAAAAGAACTGTGCTTCCAACACGCACGGATCATATCTAGTTCCATTCTGCTTAGTAAACTGACAAGAACAGTAGCTCCTATTCAGTCCAATACACTGTACTTGCTGGGAAAAGACGCAAGTGCTATTTGCCTTGTAAAGTACAATGGGAGCGCAATAGTGACTTTCCTTAACAGAAAACAACTCTTGTTCATAGGACCAGAAACTGCATGTGATTCAACTCCATTTAGGACTAGGAAACATACGCTAGCTCGCCTTACAAAAACACACTCTGGTTTTGAGAAAAGAGCACTCTTATACTCTACTGTGTTTCCTATGGGGTCCGAACAGTGAGCTTGCTCAGAACAAAAGAACTGTGCTTCCTACACACACGGGCCATACCTAGTTCAACTCTGCTTAGGAAACTGACAAGAACACTAGATCCTCTTCTGTCCAATACACTGTACTTGCTGGGAACAGATGCCAGTGCTATTTGACCTGTGTATGGCAGTTGCAGCGCAATAGTGACTCTTCTTACCAGAAAACAACTCTTGCTCGTAGGACCAGAAACTGCATGTGATTCAACTCCATTTAGGACTGGGAAACAAACTCTAGCTCGCCTTACATGAAACACACTCTGCTTTTGAGAAAAGAGCAGTCTTCTACTCTACTGTGTTTCCTATGTGTTCCGAACAGTGAGCTTGCTCAGAACAAAAAAACTGTGCTTCCTACACACACGGCCATATCTAGTTCAAGTCTGCTTAGGAACCTGACAAGAACAGTAGATCCTCTTCAGTCCAATACACTGTACTTGCTGGGAACAGATGCCAGTGCTATTTGTCCTGTGTATGGCAATGGCAGCGCAATAGTGACTCTTCTTACCAGAAAACAACCCTTGCTCGTAGGACCAGAAACTGCATGTGATTCAATTCCATTTAGGACTGGGAAACAAATGCTAGCTCGCCTTACATGAAACACACTCTGCTTTTGAGAAAAGAGCACTCTTCTACTCTACTGTGTTTCCTATGTGTTACGAACAGTGAGCTTGCTCAGAACAAAAAAACTGTGCTTCCTACACACATGGCCATATCTAGTTCAAGTCTGCTTAGGAACCTGACAAGAACAGTAGATCCTCTTCAGTCCAATACACTGTACTTGCTGGGAACAGACGCCAGTGCTATTTGTCCATTGTGTGGCAATGGCAGCGCAATAGTGACTCTTCTTACCAGAAAACAACCCTTGTTCGTAGGACCAGAAACTGCATGTGATTCAACTCCATTTAGGACTGGGAAAAAAATGCTAGCTCGCCTTACATGAAACACTCTCTGCTTTTGAGAAAAGAGAACTCTTCTACTCTACTGTGTTTCCTATGGGTTCCGAACAGTGAGCTTGCTCAGTACAAAAGAACTGTACTTCCTACACACACGGGCCATATCTAGTTCAACTCTGCTTAGGAAACTGACAAGAACAGTAGCTCCTCTTCAGTCCGATACACTGTACTTGCTGGGAACAGACGCGAGTGCTATTTGCACTGTGTATGGCAATTGGAGCACAATAGTGACTCGTCTTACCAGAAAAAAACTCTTGCTCGTAGGACAAAAAACTGCATGTGACTCAACTCCATTTAGGACTGGGAAACAAAAGCTAGCTCACCTTGCAAGAAACACACTCTGTTTCAGAGAAAAGAGCACTCTTCTACTCTACTGTTTTTCCTATAGGGCCAGAACAGTGAGCTTGCTCAGAACAAAAGAACTGTGCTTCCTACACACGGGCCATATCTCGTTCAACTCTGCTTAGGAAACTGACAAGAACACTAGATCCTCTTCAGTCCGATACACTGTACTTGCTGGGAACAGACGCGAGTGCTATTTGCACTGTGTATGGCAATGGGAGCGCATTAGTGACTTTCCTTACCAGAAAACAACTGTTGCTCATAAGACCAGAAACTGCATGTGATTCAACTCCATTTAGGACTGGAAAACAAACTCTAGCTCGCCTTACATGAAACACACTCTGCTTTTGAGAAAAGAGCACTCTTCTACTCTACTGTGTTTCCAATGGGGTCCGAACAGTGAGCTTGCACAGAACAAAAGAACTGTGCTTCCTACACACACGGGCCATATCTAGTTCAACTGTGCTTAGGAAACTGACAAAAACAGTAGATCCTCTTCAGTACAATACAATGTACTTGCGGGGAACAGACGCGAGTGCTATTTGCATTGTGTATGGCAATTGGAGCACAATAGTGACTTGTCTTACCAGAAAACAACTTTTGCTCATAAGACAAAAAACTGCATGTGACTCAACTCCATTTAGGACTGGGAAACAAACGCTAGCTCGCCTTACAAGAAACAAACTCTGCTTTTGAGAAAAGAGCACTCTTCTACTCTACTGTGTTTCCTATGTGTTCCGAACAGTGAGCTTGCTCAGAACAAAAAAACTGTGCTTCCTACACACACGGCCATATCTAGTTCAAGTCTGCTTAGGAACCTGACAAGAACAGTAGATCCTCTTCAGTCCAATATACTATACTTGCTGGGAACAGACAACAGTGCTATTTGTCCTGTGTATGGCATTGGAGCACAATAGTGACTTGTCTTACCAGAAAAAATCTCTTGCTCGTAGGACAAAAAACTGCATGTGACTCAACTCCATTTAGGACTGGGAAACAAATGCTAGCTCGACTTCCAAGAAACACACTCTGCTTTTGATAAAAGAGCACTCTTCTACTCTACTTTGTTTCCTATAGGGCCAGAACAGTGAGCTTGCTCAGAACAAAAAAACTGTGCTTCCTACTCACACGGCCATATCTAGTTCAAGTCTGCTTAGGAACATGACAAGTACAGTATATCCTCTTCAGTTCAATAGACTGTACTTGCTGGGAACAGACGCCAGTGCTATTTGTCCTGTGTATGGCAATGGCAGCGCAATAGTTACTCTTCTTAACAGAAAACAACTCTTGCTCGTAGGACAAAAAACTGCATGTGACTCAACTCCATTTAGGACTGGGAAAGAAACACTAGCTCGACTTCCAAGAAACACACTCTGCTTTTGAGAAAAGAGCACTCTTCTACTCTACTGTGTTTCCTATGGGGTCCAAACAGTGAGCTTGCTCAGAACAAAAGAACTGTGCTTCCTACACACACGGGCATATCTAGTTCAAGTCTGCTTAGGAACCTGACAAGAACAGTAGATCCTCTTCAGTCCAATACAGAGTACTTGCTGGGAACAGACGCCAGTGCTATTTGTCCTGTGTATGTCAATGGCAGTGCAATAGTGTCTCTTCTTACCAAAAAACAACTCTTGCTCGTAGGACCAGAAACTGCATGTGATTCAACTCCATTTAGTACTGGGAAACAAACGCTAGCTTGCCTTACAAGAAACACACTCTGCTTTAGAGAAAAGAGCACTCTTCGACTCTACTGTGTTTCCTATGGGGTCCAAACAGTGAGCTTGCTCAGAACAAAAGAACTGTGCTTCCTACACACACGGCCATATCTAGTTCAATTCTGCTTAGGAACCTGACAAGAACAGTAGATCCTCTTCAGTCCAATACACTGTAATTGCTGGGAACAGATGCCAGTGCTGTTTGTCCTGTGTATGGCAATGGCAGCGCAGTAGTGACTCTTCTTACCAGAAAACAACTCTTGCTCGTAGGACCAGAAACTGCATGTAATTCAACTCCATTTAGGACTGGGAAACAAAAGCTAGCTCACCTTACAAGAAACACACTCTGCTTTAGAGAAAAGAGCACTCTTCTACTCTACTGTGTTTCCTATAGGGCCAGAACAGTGAGCTTGCTCAGAACAAAAAAACTGTGCATCCTACACATGGGCCATATCTAGTTCAACTCTGCTTAGGAAACTAACAAGAAGAGTAGCTCCTCTTCAGTCCGATACACTGTACTTGCTGGGAACAGAAGCGAGTGCTATTTGCACTGTGTATGGCAATGGGAGCGCAATAGTGACTTTCCTTACCAGAAAACAACTCTTGCTCGTAAGACCAGAAACTTCAGGTGATTCAACTCCATTTAGGACTGGGAAACAAATGCTAGCTCGCCTTCCATGAAACACACTCTGCTTTTGAGAAAAGAGCACTCTTCTACTCTACTGTGTTTCCTATGGGGTCCGAACAGTGAGCTTGCTCAGAACAAAAGAACTGTGCTTCCTACACATGGGCCATATCTAGTTCAACTCTGCTTAGGAAACTGACAAGAAGAGTAGCTCCTCTTCCGTCCGATACACTGTACTTGCTGGGAACAGAAGCGAGTGCTATTTGCACTGTGTATGGCAATGGGAGCGCAATAGTGACTTTCCTTACCAGAAAACAACTCTTGATCGTAGGACCAGAAACTGCATATGATCAACTCCATTTAGGACTGGGAAACAAATGCTAGCTCGCCTTACATGAAACACACTCTGCTTTTGAGAAAAGAGCACTCTTCTACTCAACTATGTTTCCTATGGGGTCCAAACAGTGAGCTTGCTCAGAACAAAAGAACTGTGCTTCCTACAGGCACGGACCATATCTAGTTCCATTCTGCTTAGTAAACTGACAAGAACAGTAGCTCCTATTCAGTCCAATACACTGTACTTGCTGGGAAAAGACGCAAGTGCTATTTGCCTTGTAAAGGGCAATGGGAGCGCAATAGTGACTTTCCTTAACAGAAAACAACTCTTGTTCATAGGACAAGAAACTGCATGTGATTCAACTCCATTTAGGACTAGGAAACAAACGCTAGCTCGCCTTACAAAAACACACTCTGCTTTTGAGAAAAGAGCACTCTTCTAATCTACTGTGTTTCTATGGGGTCCGAACAGTGAGCTTGCTCAGAACAAAAGAACTGTGCTTCCTACACACACGGGCCATATCTAGTTCAACTCTGCTTAGGAAACTGACAAGAACACTAGATCCTCTTTAGTCCAATACACTGTACTTGCTGGGAACAGACGCCAGTGCTATTTGTCCTGTGTTTGGCAGTTGCAGCGCAATAGTGACTCTTCTTACCAGAAAACAACTCTTGCTCGTAGGACCAGAAACTGCATGTGATTCAACTCCATTTAGGACTGGGAAACAAACTCTAGCTCGCCTTACATGAAACACACTCTGCTTTTGAGAAAAGAGCACTCTTCTACTCTACTGTGTTTCCTATGGGGTCCGAACAGTGAGCTTGCTCAGAACAAAAGAACTGTGCTTCCTACACACAAGGGCCATATCTAGTTCAACTGTGCTTAGGAAACTGACAAGAACAGTAGCTCCTTTTCCGTCCAATACACTGTACTTGCGGGGAACAGACGCGAGTGCTATTTGCACTGTGTATGGCAATTGGAGAACAATAGTGACTTGTCTTACCAGAAAACAACTTTTGCTCATAGGACAAAAAACTGCATGTGACTCAACTCCATTTAGGACTGGGAAAGAAACGCTAGCTCGCCTTACAAGAAACAAACTCTGCTTTTGAGTAAAGAGCACTCTTCTACTCTACTGTGTTTCCTATGTGTTCTGAACAGTGAGCTTGCTCAGAACAAAAAAACTGTGCTTCCTACACACACGGCCATATCTAGTTCAACTGTGCTTAGGAAACTATCAAGAACAGTAGCTCCTCTTCCGTCCAATACACTGTACTTGTGGGGAACAGACGCGAGTGCTATTTGCACTGTGTATGGCAATTGGAGCACAATAGTGACTTGTCTTACCAGAAAACAACTTTTTCTCATAGTACAAAAAACTGCATGTGACTCAACTCCATTTAGGACTGGGAAACAAACGCTAGCTCGCCTTCCAAGAAACACACTCTGCTTTTGAGAAAAGAGCACTCTTCTACTCTACTGTGTTTCCTATGTGTTCCAAACAGTGAGCTTGCTCAGAACAAAAAAACTGCTTCCTACACACACGGCCATATCTAGTTCAATTCTGCTTAGGAACCTGACATGGACAGTAGATCCTCTTCAGTCCAGTACACTGTAATTGCTGGGAACAGACACCAATGCTGTTTGTCCTGTGTATGGCAATGGCAGCACAATAGTGACTCTTCATACCAGAAAACAACTCTTGTTCGTAGGATCAGAAACTGCTTGTGATTCAACACCATTTAGGACTGGGAAACAAAAGCTAGCTCACCTTACAAGAAACACACTCTGCTTTAGAGAAAAGCACACTCTTCTATTCTACTGTGTTTCATATAGGGCCAGAATAGTGAGCTTGCTCAGAACAAAAGAACTGTGCTTCCTACACATGGGCCATATCTAGTTCAACTCTGCTTAGGAAACTGACAAGAACAGTAGCTCCTCTTCAGTCCGTTACACTGTACATGCTGGGAACAGACGGGAGTGCTATTTGTCCTGTGTATGGCAATGGGAGCGCAATAGTGACTCTTCTTACAAGAAAACAACTCTTGCTCGGAAGACCAGAAACTTCATGTGATTCAACTCCATTTAGGACTGGGAAATAATTGCTAGCTCGCCTTACATGAAACACACTCTGCTTTTGAGAAAAGAGCACTCTTCTACTCTACTGTGCTTCCTATGGGGTCCGAACAGTGAACTTGCTCAGAACAAAAGAACTGTGCTTCCTACACACACGGTCCATATCTAGTTCAACTCTGCTTAGGAAACTGACAAAAACAGTAGATCCTCTTCAGTACAATACAATGTACTTGCGGGGTACAGACGCGAGTGCTATTTGCACTGTGTATGGCAATTGGAGCACAATAGTGACTCGTCTTACCAGAAAACAACTCTTGCTCGTAGGACAAAAAACTGCATGTGACCCAACTCCATTTAGTACTGGGAAACAAATGCAAGCTCGCCTTACAAGAAACACACTCTGCTTTTGAGAAAAGAGCACTCTTCTACTCTACTGTGTTTCCTATGGGGTCCAAACAGTGAGTTGCTCAGAACAAAAGAACTGTGCTTCCTACACAAACGGCCATATCTAGTTCAATTCTGCTTAGGAACCTGACAAGAACAGTAGATCCTCTTCAGTCCAATACACTGTACTTGCTGGGAACAGACGCCAGTGCTATTTGTCCTGTGTATGGCAATGGCAGCACAATAGTGACTCTTCTTACCAGAGAACAACTCTTGCTTGTAGGACCAGAAACTGCATGTGATTCAACTCCATTTAGGACTGGGAAACAAAAGCTAGCTCACCTTGCAAGAAACACACTCTGCTTCAGAGAAAAGAGCACTCATCTACTCTACTGTTTTTCCTATAGGGCCAGAACAGTGAGCTTGCTCAGAACAAAAGAACTGTGCTTCCTACACACGAGCTATATCTCGTTCAACTTTGCTTAGGAAACTGACAAGAACAGTAGCTCCTCTTCCGTCCAATACACTGTACTTGCTGGGAACAGACGCGAGTGCTATTTGCACTGTGTATGGCAATGGGAGCGCAATAGTGACTTTCCTTACCAGAAAACAACTGTTGCTCATAAGACCAGAAACTGCATGTGATTCAACTCCATTTAGGACTGGAAAACAAACTCTAGCTCGCCTTACATGACACACACTCTGCTTTTGAGAAAAGAGCACTCTTCTACTCTACTGTGTTTCCAATGGGGTCCGAACAGTGAGCTTGCTCAGAACAAAAAAACTGTGCTTCCTACTCACACGGCCATATCTAGTTCAAGTCTGCTTAGGAACCTGACAAGTACAGTAGATCCTCTTCAGTTCAATAGACTGTACTTGCTGGGAACAGACGCCAGTGCTATTTGTCCTGTGTATGGCAATGGCAGCGCAATAGTTACTCTTCTTAACAGAAAACAACTCTTGTTCTCTGGACCAGAAACTGCATGTGATTCAACTCCATTTAGGACTGGGAAACAAAAGTTAGCTCACCTTGCAAGAAACACACTCTGCTTTAGAGAAAAGAGCACTCTTCTTCTCTACTGGTTTTCCTATAGGGCCAGAACAGTGAGCTTGCTCAGAACCAAAGAACTGTGCTTCCTACACACGGGCCATATCTCGTTCAACTCTGCTTAGGAAACTGACAAGAACAGTAGCTCCTCTTCAGTCCGATACAATGTACTTGCGGGGAACAGACGCGAGTGCTATTTGCACTGTGTATGGCAATTGGAGCACAATAGTGACTCGTCTTACCAGAAAACAACTCTTGCTCGTAGGACAAAACACTGCATGTGACTCAACTCCATTTAGGACTGGGAAACAAATGCAAGCTCGCCTTACAAGAAACACACTCTGCTTTTGAGAAAAGAGCACTCTTCTACTCTACTGTGTTTCCTATGTGGTTCGAAGAGTGAGCTGCTCAGAACAAAAGAACTGTGCTTCCTACACACACGGCCATATCTAGTTCAATTCTGCTTAGGAACCTGACAAGAACAGTAGATCCTCTTCAGTCCAATACACTGTACTTGCTGGGAACAGACGCCAGTGCTATTTGTCTTGTGTATGGCAGTTGCAGCGCTATAGTGACTCTTCTTACCAGAAAACAACTCTTGCTCGTAGGACCAGAAACTGCATGTGATTCAACTCCCTTTAGGACTGGGAAACAAAAGCTAGCTCACCTTACAAGAAACACACTCTGCTTTAGAGAAAAGAGCACTCTTCTATTCTACTGTGTTTCCTATAGGGCCAGAACAGTGAGCTTGCTCAAAACAAAAGAACTGTGCTTCCTACACACGGGCCATATCTAGTTCAACTCTGCTTAGGAAACTGACAAGAACAGTAGCTCCTCTTCAGTCGGATACACTGTACTTGCTGGGAACAGACGCGAGTGCTATTTGCACTGTGTATGGCAACGGGAGTGCAATAGTGACTTTCCTTAACAGAAAACAACTCTTGCTCGTAAGACCAGAAACTGCATGTGATTCAACTCCATTTAGGACTGGGAAACAAATGCTAGCTCGCCTTACATGAAATACACTCTGCTTTTGAGAAAAGAGCACTCTTCTACTCTACTGTGTTTCCTATGGGGTCCGAACAGTGAGCTTGCTCAGAACAAAAGAACTGTGCTTCCTACACACACGGCCATATCTAGTTCAACTGTGCTAAGGAAACTGACAAGAACAGTAGCTCCTCTTCCGTCCAATACACTGTACTTGCGGGGAACAGACGCGAGTGCTATTTGCACTGTGTATGGCAATTGGAGAACAATAGTGACTTTTCTTACCAGAAAACAACTTTTTCTCATAGTACAAAAAACTGCATGTGACTCAACTCCATTTAGGACTGGGAAACAAACGCTAGCTCGCCTTACAAGAAACACACTCTGCTTTTGAGAAAAGAGCACTCTTATACTCTACTGTGTTTCCTATGTTTTCCAAACAGTGAGCTTGCTCAGAACAAAAAAACTGTGCTTCCTACACACACGGCCATATCTAGTTCAACTCTGCTTAGGAAACTGACAAGAACACTAGATCCTCTTCAGTCCAATACACTGTACTTGCTTGGAACAGACGCCAGTGCTATTTGTCCTGTGTATGGCAATGGCAGTGCAATAGTGACTCTTCTTACCAGAAAACAACTCTTGCTCGTAGGACCAGAAACTGCATGTGATTCCACTTCATTTAGGACTGGGAAACAAACGCTAGCTCGCCTTACAAGAAACACACTTTGCTTTTGAGAAAAGAGCACTCTTCTACTCTACTGTGTTTCCTATAGGACCAGAACAGTGAGCTTGCTCAGAACAAAGAACAGTGCTTCCTACACAGCCATATCTAGTTCAATTCTGCTTAGGAACCTGACAAGGACAGTAGATCCTCTTCAGTCCAGTACACTGTAATTGCTGGGAACAGACACCAGTGCTGTTTGTCTTGTGTATGGCAATAGCAGCACAATAGTGACTCTTCATATGAGAAAACAACTCTTGCTCGTAGGATCAGAAACTGCATGTGATTCAACTCCATTTAGGACTGGGAAACAAAAGCTAGCTCACCTTGCAAGAAACACACTCTGCTTCAGAGAAAAGAGCACTCATCTACTCTACTGTTTTTCCTATAGGGCCAGAACAGTGAGCTTGCTCAGAACAAAAGAACTGTGCTTCCTACACACGAGCTATATCTCGTTCAACTTTGCTTAGGAAACTGACAAGAACAGTAGCTCCTCTTCCGTCCAATACACTGTACTTGCTGGGAACAGACGCGAGTGCTATTTGCACTGTGTATGGCAATGGGAGCGCAATAGTGACTTTCCTTACCAGAAAACAACTGTTGCTCATAAGACCAGAAACTGCATGTGATTCAACTCCATTTAGGACTGGAAAACAAACTCTAGCTCGCCTTACATGACACACACTCTGCTTTTGAGAAAAGAGCACTCTTCTACTCTACTGTGTTTCCAATGGGGTCCGAACAGTGAGCTTGCTCAGAACAAAAAAACTGTGCTTCCTACTCACACGGCCATATCTAGTTCAAGTCTGCTTAGGAACCTGACAAGTACAGTAGATCCTCTTCAGTTCAATAGACTGTACTTGCTGGGAACAGACGCCAGTGCTATTTGTCCTGTGTATGGCAATGGCAGCGCAATAGTTACTCTTCTTAACAGAAAACAACTCTTGTTCTCTGGACCAGAAACTGCATGTGATTCAACTCCATTTAGGACTGGGAAACAAAAGTTAGCTCACCTTGCAAGAAACACACTCTGCTTTAGAGAAAAGAGCACTCTTCTTCTCTACTGGTTTTCCTATAGGGCCAGAACAGTGAGCTTGCTCAGAACCAAAGAACTGTGCTTCCTACACACGGGCCATATCTCGTTCAACTCTGCTTAGGAAACTGACAAGAACAGTAGCTCCTCTTCAGTCCGATACAATGTACTTGCGGGGAACAGACGCGAGTGCTATTTGCACTGTGTATGGCAATTGGAGCACAATAGTGACTCGTCTTACCAGAAAACAACTCTTGCTCGTAGGACAAAACACTGCATGTGACTCAACTCCATTTAGGACTGGGAAACAAATGCAAGCTCGCCTTACAAGAAACACACTCTGCTTTTGAGAAAAGAGCACTCTTCTACTCTACTGTGTTTCCTATGTGGTTCGAAGAGTGAGCTGCTCAGAACAAAAGAACTGTGCTTCCTACACACACGGCCATATCTAGTTCAATTCTGCTTAGGAACCTGACAAGAACAGTAGATCCTCTTCAGTCCAATACACTGTACTTGCTGGGAACAGACGCCAGTGCTATTTGTCTTGTGTATGGCAGTTGCAGCGCTATAGTGACTCTTCTTACCAGAAAACAACTCTTGCTCGTAGGACCAGAAACTGCATGTGATTCAACTCCCTTTAGGACTGGGAAACAAAAGCTAGCTCACCTTACAAGAAACACACTCTGCTTTAGAGAAAAGAGCACTCTTCTATTCTACTGTGTTTCCTATAGGGCCAGAACAGTGAGCTTGCTCAAAACAAAAGAACTGTGCTTCCTACACACGGGCCATATCTAGTTCAACTCTGCTTAGGAAACTGACAAGAACAGTAGCTCCTCTTCAGTCGGATACACTGTACTTGCTGGGAACAGACGCGAGTGCTATTTGCACTGTGTATGGCAACGGGAGTGCAATAGTGACTTTCCTTAACAGAAAACAACTCTTGCTCGTAAGACCAGAAACTGCATGTGATTCAACTCCATTTAGGACTGGGAAACAAATGCTAGCTCGCCTTACATGAAATACACTCTGCTTTTGAGAAAAGAGCACTCTTCTACTCTACTGTGTTTCCTATGGGGTCCGAACAGTGAGCTTGCTCAGAACAAAAGAACTGTGCTTCCTACACACACGGCCATATCTAGTTCAACTGTGCTAAGGAAACTGACAAGAACAGTAGCTCCTCTTCCGTCCAATACACTGTACTTGCGGGGAACAGACGCGAGTGCTATTTGCACTGTGTATGGCAATTGGAGAACAATAGTGACTTTTCTTACCAGAAAACAACTTTTTCTCATAGTACAAAAAACTGCATGTGACTCAACTCCATTTAGGACTGGGAAACAAACGCTAGCTCGCCTTACAAGAAACACACTCTGCTTTTGAGAAAAGAGCACTCTTATACTCTACTGTGTTTCCTATGTTTTCCAAACAGTGAGCTTGCTCAGAACAAAAAAACTGTGCTTCCTACACACACGGCCATATCTAGTTCAACTCTGCTTAGGAAACTGACAAGAACACTAGATCCTCTTCAGTCCAATACACTGTACTTGCTTGGAACAGACGCCAGTGCTATTTGTCCTGTGTATGGCAATGGCAGTGCAATAGTGACTCTTCTTACCAGAAAACAACTCTTGCTCGTAGGACCAGAAACTGCATGTGATTCCACTTCATTTAGGACTGGGAAACAAACGCTAGCTCGCCTTACAAGAAACACACTTTGCTTTTGAGAAAAGAGCACTCTTCTACTCTACTGTGTTTCCTATAGGACCAGAACAGTGAGCTTGCTCAGAACAAAGAACAGTGCTTCCTACACAGCCATATCTAGTTCAATTCTGCTTAGGAACCTGACAAGGACAGTAGATCCTCTTCAGTCCAGTACACTGTAATTGCTGGGAACAGACACCAGTGCTGTTTGTCTTGTGTATGGCAATAGCAGCACAATAGTGACTCTTCATATGAGAAAACAACTCTTGCTCGTAGGATCAGAAACTGCTTGTGATTCAACACCATTTAGGACTGGGAAACAAAAGCTAGCTCACCTTACAAGAAACACACTCTGCTTTAGAGAAAAGCGCACTCTTCTACTCTACTGTGTTTCCTATAGGGCCAGAATGGTGAGCTTGCTCAGATCAAAAGAACTGTGCTTCCTACACATGGGCCATATCTAGTTCAACTCTGCTTAGGAAACTGACAAGAACAGTAGCTCCTCTTCAGTCCGATACACTGTACTTGCTGGGAACAGACGCGAGTGCTATTTGTCCTATGTATGGCAATGGGAGCGCAATAGTGACTCTTCTTACCAGAAAACAACTCTTGCTCGTAAGACCAGAAACTTCATGTGATTCAACTCCATTTAGGACTGGGAAATAAATGCTAGCTCGCCTTACATGAAACACACTCTGCTTTTGAGAAAAGAGCACTCTTCTACTCTACTGTGCTTCCTATGGGGTCCGAACAGTGAACTTGGTCAGAACAAACGAACTGTGATTCCTACACACATGGACCATATCTAGTTCAACTGTGCTTAGGAAACTGACAAGAACAGTAGCTCCTATTCAGTCCAATACACTGTACTTACTGGGAACAGACGTGAGTGCTATTTGCACTGTGTATGGCATTTAGAGCGCAATAGTGACTCTTCTTACCAGAAAACAACTCTTGCTCGTAGGACCAAAAACTGTCTGTGACTCAACTCCATTTAGGACTGGAAAACAAACGCGAGCTGGCCTTACAAGAAACACACTCTGCTTTAGAGAAAAGAGCACTCATATACTCTACTGTGTTTCCTGTAGGGCCAGAACAGTGAGCTTGCTCAGAACAAAAGAACTGTGCTTCCTACACACACGGGCCATATCTAGTTCAACTCTGCTTAGGAAACTCACAAGAACAGTAGCTCCTCTTCAGTTCGATACACTGTACTTGCTGAAAACAGACGAGTGCTATTTGCACTGTGTATGGCAATGGGAGCGCAATAGTGACTTTCCTTACCAGAAAACAACTCTTCCTCGTAGAACCAGAAACTGCATGTGATTCAACTCCATTTAGGACTGGGAAACAAATGCTAGCTCGCCTTAAAAGAAACACACTCTGCTTTTGAGAAAAAAGCACTCTTCTACACTACTGTGTTTCCTATGGGGTCCGAACAGTGAGCTTGCTCAGAACAAAAAAACTGTGCTTCCTACACACAAGGCCATATCTAGTTCAAGTCTGCTTAGGAACCTGACAAGAACAGTAGATCCTCTTCAGCCCAATACACTGTACTTGCTGCGAACAGATGCCAGTGCTATTTGTCCTGTGTATGGCAATGGCAGCGCAATAGTGACTCTTCTTACCAGAAAACAACTCTTGCTCGTAGTACCAGAAACTGCATGGGATTCAACTCCATTTAGGACTGGGACACAAACGCTAGTTCGCCTTACAAGAAACACACTCTGCTTTAGAGAAAAGAGCACTCTTCTACTCTACTGTGTTTCCTATGTGTTCCGAACAGTGAGTTTGCTCAGAACAAAAGAACTGTGCTTCATACACACACGGCCATAACTAGTTCAATTCTGCTTAGGAACCTGACCAGAGCAGTAGATCCTCTTCAGTCCGATACACTGTACTTGCTGGGAACAGACGCCAGTGCTATTTGTCCTGTATATGGCAATGGCAGCGCAATAGTGATTATTCTTACCATAAAACAACTCTTGCTCGTAGGACCGCAAACTGCATGTGATTCCACTGCATTTAGGACTGGGAAACAAACGCTAGCTCGCCTTACAAGAAACACACTCTGCTTTTGAGAAAAGAGCACTCTTCTACTCTACTGTGTTTCCTATGGGGTCCAAACAGTGAGCTTGCTCAGAACAAAAGAACTGTGCTTCCTACACACATGGTCCATATCTAGTTCAACTCTGCTTAGGAAACTGACAAGAACAGTAGCTCCTATTAAGTCCAATACACTGTACTTACTGGGAAAAGACGCGAGTGCTATTTGCCCTGTGTATGGCAATGGGAGCGCAATAGTGACTTTCCTTACCAGAAAACAACTCTTATTCGTAGGACCAGAAACTGCATGTGATTCAACTCCATTTAGGACTGGGAAACAAACGCTAGCTCGACTTACAAGAAACACACTCTGCTTTTGAGAAAAGAGCACTCTTCTACTCTACTGTGTTTCCTATGGTGTCCGAACAGTGAGCTTGGTCAGAACAAAAGAACTGTGCTTCCTACACACATGGACCATATCTAGTTCAAGTCTGCTTAGGAAACTGACAAGAACAGTAGCTCCTATTCAGTCCAATACACTGTATGTGCTGGGAACAGACGCGAGTGCTATTTGCACTGTGTATGGCATTTAGAGCGCAATAGTGACTCTTCTTACCAGAAAACAACTCTTGCTCGTAGGACCAAAAACTGTCTGTGACTCAACTCCATTTAGGACTGGGAAACAAACGCGAGCTGGCCTTACAAGAAACACACTCTGCTTTAGAGAAAAGAGCACTCATATACTCTACTGTGTTTCCTGTAGGGCCAGAACAGTGAGCTTGCTCAGAACAAAAGAACTGTGCTTCCTACACACACGGGCCATATCTAGTTCAACTCTGCTTAGGAAACTCACAAGAACAGTAGCTCCTCTTCAGTTCGATACACTGTACTTGCTGAAAACAGACGAGTGCTATTTGCACTGTGTATGGCAATGGGAGCGCAATAGTGACTTTCCTTACCAGAAAACAACTCTTCCTCGTAGAACCAGAAACTGCATGTGATTCAACTCCATTTAGGACTGGGAAACAAATGCTAGCTCGCCTTAAAAGAAACACACTCTGCTTTTGAGAAAAAAGCACTCTTCTACACTACTGTGTTTCCTATGGGGTCCGAACAGTGAGCTTGCTCAGAACAAAAAAACTGTGCTTCCTACACACAAGGCCATATCTAGTTCAAGTCTGCTTAGGAACCTGACAAGAACAGTAGATCCTCTTCAGCCCAATACACTGTACTTGCTGCGAACAGATGCCAGTGCTATTTGTCCTGTGTATGGCAATGGCAGCGCAATAGTGACTCTTCTTACCAGAAAACAACTCTTGCTCGTAGTACCAGAAACTGCATGGGATTCAACTCCATTTAGGACTGGGACACAAACGCTAGTTCGCCTTACAAGAAACACACTCTGCTTTAGAGAAAAGAGCACTCTTCTACTCTACTGTGTTTCCTATGTGTTCCGAACAGTGAGTTTGCTCAGAACAAAAGAACTGTGCTTCATACACACACGGCCATAACTAGTTCAATTCTGCTTAGGAACCTGACCAGAGCAGTAGATCCTCTTCAGTCCGATACACTGTACTTGCTGGGAACAGACGCCAGTGCTATTTGTCCTGTATATGGCAATGGCAGCGCAATAGTGATTATTCTTACCATAAAACAACTCTTGCTCGTAGGACCGCAAACTGCATGTGATTCCACTGCATTTAGGACTGGGAAACAAACGCTAGCTCGCCTTACAAGAAACACACTCTGCTTTTGAGAAAAGAGCACTCTTCTACTCTACTGTGTTTCCTATGGGGTCCAAACAGTGAGCTTGCTCAGAACAAAAGAACTGTGCTTCCTACACACATGGTCCATATCTAGTTCAACTCTGCTTAGGAAACTGACAAGAACAGTAGCTCCTATTAAGTCCAATACACTGTACTTACTGGGAAAAGACGCGAGTGCTATTTGCCCTGTGTATGGCAATGGGAGCGCAATAGTGACTTTCCTTACCAGAAAACAACTCTTATTCGTAGGACCAGAAACTGCATGTGATTCAACTCCATTTAGGACTGGGAAACAAACGCTAGCTCGACTTACAAGAAACACACTCTGCTTTTGAGAAAAGAGCACTCTTCTACTCTACTGTGTTTCCTATGGTGTCCGAACAGTGAGCTTGGTCAGAACAAAAGAACTGTGCTTCCTACACACATGGACCATATCTAGTTCAAGTCTGCTTAGGAAACTGACAAGAACAGTAGCTCCTATTCAGTCCAATACACTGTATGTGCTGGGAACAGACGCGAGTGCTATTTGCACTGTGTATGGCATTTAGAGCGCAATAGTGACTCTTCTTACCAGAAAACAACTCTTGCTCGTAGGACCAAAAACTGTCTGTGACTCAACTCCATTTAGGACTGGGAAACAAACGCGAGCTGGCCTTACAAGAAACACACTCTGCTTTAGAGAAAAGAGCACTCATCTTCTCTACTGTGTTTCCTGTAGGGCCAGAACAGTGAACTTGCTCAGAACAAAAGAACTGTGCTTCCTACACACACGGGCCATATCTAGTTCAACTCTGCTTAGGAAACTGACAAGAACAGTAGCTCCTCTTCAGTTCGATACACTGTACTTGCTGAGAACAGACGCGAGTGCTATTTGCACTGTGTATGGCAATGGGAGCGCAATAGTGACTTTCCTTACCAGAAAACAACTCTTGCTCGTAGGACCAGAAACTGCATGTGATTCAACTCCATTTAGGACTGGGAAACAAATGCTAGCTCGCCTTACATGAAACACACTCTGCTTTTGAGAAAAGAGCACTCTTCTACTCTACTGTGTTTCCTATGGGGTCCGAACAGTGAGCTTGCTCAGAACAAAAGAACTGTGCTTCCTACACACACGGGCCATATCTAGTTCAACTCTGCTTAGGAAAAAAACAAGAACAGTAGCTCCTCTTCAGTCGAATACACTGTACTTGCGGGGAACAGACGCGAGTGCTATTTGCACTGTGTATGGCAATTGGAGCACAATAGTGACTTGTCTTACCAGAAAACAACTCTTGCTCGTAGGACAAAAAACTGCATGTGACTCAACTCCATTTAGGACTAGGAAACAAATGCTAGCTCGACTTCCAGAAACACACTCTGCTTTTGAGAAAAGAGCACTCTTCTACTCTACTGTGTTTCCTATGGGGTGCAAACAGTGAGCTTGCTCAGAACAAAAAAAATTGTGCTTCCTACACACACGGCCATATCTAGTTCAAGTCTGCTTAGGAACCTGACAAGAACAGTAGCTCCTCTTCAGTCCAATACACTGTACTTGCTGGGAACAGAAGCGAGTGCTATTTGCACTGTGTATGGCAATTGGAGCACAATAGTGACTTGTCTTACCAGAAAACAACTCTTGCTCATAGGACCAGAAACTGCATGTCATTCAACTCCATTTAGGACTGGGAAACAAACTCTAGCTCGCTTTACAAGAAACACACTCTGCTTTTGAGAAAAGAGCACTCTTCTACTCTACTGTGTTTCCTATGGGGTCCGAACAGTGAGCTTGCTCAGAAAAAAGGAACTGTGCTTCCTACACACACGGCCATATCTAGCTCAATTCTGCTTAGGAACCTGACCAGAGCAGTAGATCCTCTTCAGTCCAATACACTGTACTTGCTGGGAACAGACGCCAGAGCTATTTGTCCTGTATAAGGCAATGGCAGTGCAATAGTGACTATTCTTACCATAAAACAACTCTTGCTCGTAGGACCACACACTGCATGTGATTTCACTCCATTTAGGACTGGGAAAAAACGCTAGCTCGCCTTACAGGAAACACACTCTGCTTTTGAGAAAAGAGCACTCTTCTACTCTGCTGTGTTTCCTATGGGGTCCAAACAGTGAGCTTGGTCAGAACAAAAGAACTGTGCTTCCTACACACATGGACCATATCTAGTTCAAGTCTGCTTAGGAAACTGACAAGAACAGTAGCTCCTATTCAGTCCAATACACTGTACTTGCTGGGAAGAGACGCGAGTGCTATTTGCACTGTGTATGGCATTTAGAGCGCAATAGTGACTCTTCTTACCAGAAAACAACTCTTGCTCATAGGACCAAAAACTGTCTGTGACTCAACTCCATTTAGGACTGGGAAACAAACGCGAGCTGGCCTTACAAGAAACACACTCTGCTTTAGAGAAAAGAGCACTCATCTACTCTACTGTGTTTCCTGTAGGGCCAGAACAGTGAGCTTGCTCAGAACAAAAGAACTGTGATTCCTACACACACGGGCCATATCTAGTTTAACTCTGCTTAGGAAACTTACAAGAGCAGTAGCTCCTCTTCAGTTCGATACACTCTACTTGCTGAGAACAGACGCGAGTGCTATTTGCACTGTGTATGGCAATGGGAGCGCAATAGTGACTTTCCTTACCAGAAAACAACTCTTCCTCGTAGGACCAGAAACTGCATGTGATTCAACTCCATTTAGGACTGGGAAACAAATGCTAGCTCGCCTTAAAAGAAACACACTCTGCTTTTGAGAAAAAAGCACTCTTCTACACTACTGTGTTTCCTATGGGGTCCGAACAGTGAGCTTGCTCAGAACAAAAAAACTGTGCTTCCTACACACAAGGCCATATCTAGTTCAAGTCTGCTTAGGAACCTGACAAGAACAGTAGATCCTCTTCAGCCCAATACACTGTACTTGCTGCGAACAGATGCCAGTGCTATTTGTCCTGTGTATGGCAATGGCAGCGCAATAGTGACTCTTCTTACCAGAAAACAACTCTTACTCGTAGTACCAGAAACTGCATGGGATTCAACTCCATTTAGGACTGGGACACAAACGCTAGTTCGCCTTACAAGAAACACACTCTGCTTTAGAGAAAAGAGCACTCTTCTACTCTACTGTGTTTCCTATGTGTTCCGAACAGTGAGTTTGCTCAGAACAAAAGAACTGTGCTTCATACACACACGGCCATAACTAGTTCAATTCTGCTTAGGAACCTGACCAGAGCAGTAGATCCTCTTCAGTCCGATACACTGTACTTGCTGGGAACAGACGCCAGTGCTATTTGTCCTGTATATGGCAATGGCAGCGCAATAGTGATTATTCTTACCATAAAACAACTCTTGCTCGTAGGACCGCAAACTGCATGTGATTCCACTGCATTTAGGACTGGGAAACAAACGCTAGCTCGCCTTACAAGAAACACACTCTGCTTTTGAGAAAAGAGCACTCTTCTACTCTACTGTGTTTCCTATGGGGTCCAAACAGTGAGCTTGCTCAGAACAAAAGAACTGTGCTTCCTACACACATGGTCCATATCTAGTTCAACTCTGCTTAGGAAACTGACAAGAACAGTAGCTCCTATTAAGTCCAATACACTGTACTTACTGGGAAAAGACGCGAGTGCTATTTGCCCTGTGTATGGCAATGGGAGCGCAATAGTGACTTTCCTTACCAGAAAACAACTCTTATTCGTAGGACCAGAAACTGCATGTGATTCAACTCCATTTAGGACTGGGAAACAAACGCTAGCTCGACTTACAAGAAACACACTCTGCTTTTGAGAAAAGAGCACTCTTCTACTCTACTGTGTTTCCTATGGTGTCCAAACAGTGAGCTTGGTCAGAACAAAAGAACTGTGCTTCCTACACACATGGACCATATCTAGTTCAAGTCTGCTTAGGAAACTGACAAGAACAGTAGCTCCTATTCAGTCCAATACACTGTATGTGCTGGGAACAGACGCGAGTGCTATTTGCACTGTGTATGGCATTTAGAGCGCAATAGTGACTCTTCTTACCAGAAAACAACTCTTGCTCGTAGGACCAAAAACTGTCTGTGACTCAACTCCATTTAGGACTGGGAAACAAACGCGAGCTGGCCTTACAAGAAACACACTCTGCTTTAGAGAAAAGAGCACTCATCTACTCTACTGTGTTTCCTGTAGGGCCAGAACAGTGAACTTGCTCAGAACAAAAGAACTGTGCTTCCTACACACACGGGCCATATCTAGTTCAACTCTGCTTAGGAAACTGACAAGAACAGTAGCTCCTCTTCAGTTCGATACACTGTACTTGCTGAGAACAGACGCGAGTGCTATTTGCACTGTGTATGGCAATGGGAGCGCAATAGTGACTTTCCTTACCAGAAAACAACTCTTGCTCGTAGGACCAGAAACTGCATGTGATTCAACTCGATTTAGGACTGGGAAACAAATGCTAGCTCGCCTTACATGAAACACACTCTGCTTTTGAGAAAAGAGCACTCTTCTACTCTACTGTGTTTCCTATGGGGTCCGAACAGTGAGCTTGCTCAGAACAAAAGAACTGTGCTTCCTACACACACGGGCCATATCTAGTTCAACTCTGCTTAGGAAAAAAACAAGAACAGTAGCTCCTCTTCAGTCGAATACACTGTACTTGCGGGGAACAGACGCGAGTGCTATTTGCACTGTGTATGGCAATTGGAGCACAATAGTGACTTGTCTTACCAGAAAACAACTCTTGCTCGTAGGACAAAAAACTGCATGTGACTCAACTCCATTTAGGACTAGGAAACAAATGCTAGCTCGACTTCCAGAAACACACTCTGCTTTTGAGAAAAGAGCACTCTTCTACTCTACTGTGTTTCCTATGGGGTGCAAACAGTGAGCTTGCTCAGAACAAAAAAAATTGTGCTTCCTACACACACGGCCATATCTAGTTCAAGTCTGCTTAGGAACCTGACAAGAACAGTAGCTCCTCTTCAGTCCAATACACTGTACTTGCTGGGAACAGACACGAGTGCTATTTGCACTGTGTATGGCAATTAGAGCACAATAGTGACTTGTCTTACCAAAAAACAACTCTTGCTCATAGGACCAGAAACTGCATGTGATTCAACTCCATTTAGGACTGGGAAACAAACTCTAGCTCGCTTTACAAGAAACACACTCTGCTTTTGAGAAAAGAGCACTCTTCTACTCTACTGTGTTTCCTATGGGGTCCGAACAGTGAGCTTGCTCAGAAAAAAGGAACTGTGCTTCCTACACACACGGCCATATCTAGCTCAATTCTGCTTAGGAACCTGACCAGAGCAGTAGATCCTCTTCAGTCCAATACACTGTACTTGCTGGGAACAGACGCCAGAGCTATTTGTCCTGTATAAGGCAATGGCAGTGCAATAGTGACTATTCTTACCATAAAACAACTCTTGCTCGTAGGACCACACACTGCATGTGATTTCACTCCATTTAGGACTGGGAAAAAACGCTAGCTCGCCTTACAGGAAACACACTCTGCTTTTGAGAAAAGAGCACTCTTCTACTCTGCTGTGTTTCCTATGGGGTCCAAACAGTGAGCTTGCTCAGAACAAAAGAACTGTGCTTCCTACACACATGGACCATATCAAGTTCAAGTCTGCTTAGGAAACTGACAAGAACAGTAGCTCCTATTCAGTCCAATACACTGTACTTGCTGGGAACAGACGCGAGTGCTATTTGCACTGTGTATGGCATTTAGAGCGCAATAGTGACTCTTCTTACCAGAAAACAACTCTTGCTCGTAGGACCAAAAACTGTCTGTGACTCAACTCCATTTAGGACTGGGAAACAAACGCGAGCTGGCCTTACAAGAAACACACTCTGCTTTAGAGAAAAGAGCACTCATCTACTCTACTGTGTTTCCTGTAAGGCCAGAACAGTGAGCTTGCTCAGAACAAAAGAACTGTGCTTCCTACACACACGGGCCATATCTAGTTTAACTCTGCTTAGGAAACTTACAAGAGCAGTAGCTCCTCTTCAGTTCGATACACTCTACTTGCTGAGAACAGACGCGAGTGCTATTTGCACTGTGTATGGCAATGGGAGCGCAATAGTGACTTTCCTTACCAGAAAACAACTCTTGCTCGTAGGACGAGAAACTGCATGTGATTCAACTCCATTTAAGACTGGGAAACAAATGCTAGCTCGCCTTACATGAAACACACTCTGCTTTTGAGAAAAGTGCACTCTTCTACTCTACTGTGTTTCCTATTGGTTCCAAACAGTGAGCTTGCTCAGAACAAAAGAACTGTGCTTCCTACACACACGGGCCATATCTAGTTCAACTCTGCTTAGGAAAAAAACAAGAACAGTAGCTCCCCTTCAGTCGAATACACTGTACTTGCGGGGAAGAGACGCGAGTGCTCTTTGCACTGTGTATGGCAATTGGAGCACAATAGTGACTTGTCTTACCAGAAAACAACTCTTGCTCGTAGGACAAAAACTGCATGTGACTCAACTCCATTTAGGACTGGGAAACAAACGCTACCTCGACTTCCAAGAAACACACTCTGCTTTTGAGAAAAGAGCACTCTTCTACTCTACTGTGTTTCCCATGTGTTCCGAAAAGTGAGCTTGCTCAGAACGAAAAAATTTTGCTTCCTACACACACGGCCATATCTAGTTCAAGTCTGCTTAGGAACCTGACAAGAACAGTAGATCCTCTTCAGTCCAATACACTGTACTTGCTGGGAACAGACGCCAGTGCTATTTGTCCTGTTTAGGGCAATGCAGCGCAATAGTGACTCTTCTTACCAGAAAACAACTCTTGCTCGTAGGACCAGAAACTGCAGGTGATTCAACTCCATTTAGGACTGGGAAACAAACTCTAGCTCACTTTACAAGAAACACACTCTGCTTTTGAGAAAAGAGCACTCTTCTACTCTACTGTGTTTCCTAAAGGGCCAGAACAGTGAGCTTGCTCAGAAAAAAGGAACTGTACTTCCTAAACACACGGGCCATATCTAGTTCAACTCTGCTTAGGAACCTGACAAGAACAGTAGCTCCTCTTCAGTCCAATACACTGTACTTGCTGGGAACATACGGGAGGGCTATTTGCACTGTGTATGGCAATGGGAGCACAATAGTGACTTTCCTTACCACTAAACAACTCTTGCTCGTAGGACCAGAAACTGCATGTTATTCCACTCCATTTAGGACTGGGAAACAAACGCTAGCTCGCCTTACAAGAAACACACTCTGCTTTAGAGAAAAGAGCACTCTTCTACTCTACTGTGTTTCCTATGGGGTCCAAACAGTGAGCTTGTTCAGAACAAAAGAACTATGCTTCCTACACACACGGACCATATCTAGTTCAACTCTGCTTAGTAAACTGACAAGAACAGTAGCTCCTATTCAGTCCAATACACTGTACTTGCTGGGAAAAGACGCGAGTGCTATTTGTCTTGTGTAGGGCAATGGGAGCGCAATAGTGACTTTCCTTACCAGAAAACAATTCTTATTCGTAGGACCAGAAACTGCATGTGATTCAACTCCATTTAGGACTAGGAAACAAACGCTAGCTTGCCTTACAAAAACACACTCTGCTTTTGAGCAAAGAGCACTCTTCTTCTCTACTGTGTTTCCTGTAGGGCCAGAACAGTGAGCTTGCTCTTAACATAAGAACTGTGCTTCCTACACACGGGCCATATTTAGTTCCACTCTGCTTAGGAAACTGACAAGAACAGTAGCTCCTCATCAGTCCGATACACTGTACTTGCTGGGAACAGACGCGAGAGCTATTTGAACTATGTATAGCATGGGGAGCGCAATAGTGACTTTCCTTACCAGAAATCAACTCTTGCTCTTAGGACCAGAAACTGCATGTGATTCAACTCCATTTAGGACTGGGAAACAAACGCTAGCTCCCCTTACAAGAAACACACTCTGCTTTTGAGAAAAGAGCACTCTTCTACTCTACTGTGTTTCCTATGGTGTCCGAACAGTGAGCTTGCTCAGAACAAAAGAACTGTGCTTCCTACACACACGGCCATATCTAGTTCAATTCTGCTTAGGAACCTGACAAGAACAGTAGATCCTCTTCAGTCCAATACACTGTACTTGCTGGGAAGAGACGCCAGTGCTATTTGTCCTGTGTATGGCAATGGCAGCGCAATAGTGACTCTTCTTACCATAAAACAACTCATGCTCTTAGGACTAGAAACTGCATGTGATTCAACTCCATTTAGGACTGGGAAACAAACGCTAGCCCACCTTACAAGAAACACACACTGCTTTAGAGAAAAGAGCACTCTTCTACTCTACTGTGTTTCCTATAGGGCCAGAACATTGAGCTTGCTCAAAACAAAAGAACTGTGCTTCCTACACACGGGCTATAACTAGTTCAACTCTGCTTAGGAAACTGACAAGAACAGTAGCTCCTCTTCAGTCCGATACAGATACGAGGGCTATTTGCACTGTGTATGGCAATGGGAGCACAATAGTGACTTTCCTTACCAGAAAACAACTCTTGCTCATAGGACTAGAAACTGCATGTGATTCAACTCCATTTAGGAATGGGAAACAAGTGCTAGCTTGCCTTACATGAAACACACTCTGCTTTTGAGAAAAGAGCATTCTTCTACTCTACTGTGTTTCCTATGGGGTCTGAACAGTGAGCTTGCTCAGAACGAAAGAACTGTGCTTCCTACACACACGGGCCATATCTAGTTCAACTCTGCTTAGGAAACTGACAAGAACAGTAGCTCCTCTTCAGTCCAATACACTTTACTTGAAGGGAACAGACGCGAGTGCTAATTGCACTGTGTATGGCAATTGGAGCACAACAGTGACTCGTCTTACCAGAAAACAACTCTTGCTCATAGGACAAAAAACTGCATGTGATTCAACTCCATTTAGAACTGGGAAACAAACGCTAGCTCGCCTTACAAGAAACACACTCTGCTTTAGAGAAAAGAGCACTCTTCTACTCTACTGTGTTTCCTATGGGGTCCAAACAGTGAGCTTGCTCAGAACAAAAGAACTGTGCTTCCTACACACACGGACCATATCTAGTTCAACTCTGTTTAGGAAACTGACAAGATCAGTAGCTCCTATTCAGTCCAATACACTGTACTTGCTGGGAAAAAACTCAAGTGCTATTTGCCTTGTGTAGGGCAATGGGAGCGCAATAGTGACAATTCTTACCAGAAAAAAATTCTTGTTCATAGGACCAGAAACTGCATGTGATTCAACTCCATTTAGGACTAGGAAACAAACGCTAGCTCGCCTTACAAAAACACACTCTGCTTTTGAGGAAAGAGCACTCTTCTACTCTACTGTGTTTCCTATGTGTTCCGAAAAGTGAGCTTGCTCAGAACAAAAAAACTGTGCTTCTTACACACGGGCCATATCTAGTTCAACTCTGCTTTGGAAACTGACAAGAACGGTAGCTACTCTTCAGTGCGATACACTGTACTTGCTGGGAACAGACGCGAGTGCTATTTGCACTGTGTATGGTAATGGGAGCACATTAGTTACTTTCCTTACCAGAAAACAACTCTTGTTCGTAAGACCAGAAACTTCATGAGATTCAACTCCATTTAGGACTGGGAAACAAATGCTAGCTCTCCTTACATGAAACACACTCTGCTTTTGAGAAAAGAGCACTCTTCTACTCTACTGTGTTTCCTATGGGTCCCAACAGTGAGCTTGCTCAGAACAAAAGAACTGTGCTTCCTACACACACGGGCCATATCTAGTTCAACTGACAAGAACAGTAGCTCCTCTTCCATCCAATACACTGTACTTGCGGGGAACAGACGCGAGTGCTATTTGCATTGTGTATGGCAATTAGAGAACAATAGTGACTTGTCTTACCAGAAAACAACTTTTGCTCATAGGACAAAAAACTGCATGTGACTCAACTCCATTTAGGACTGGGAAACAAACGCTAGCTCGCCTTACAAGAAACAAACTCTGCTTTTGAGAAAAGAGCACTCTTCTACTCTACTGTGTTTCCTAAGTGTTCCGAACAGTGAGCTTGCTCAGAACAAAAAAACTGTGCTTCCTACACACACGGCCATATCTAGTTCAAGTCTACTTAGGAAACTGACAAGAACAGTAGATCCTCTTCAGTCCAATACACTGTACTTGCTGGGAACAGACGCCAGTGCTATTTGTCCTGTGTATGGCAATTGGAGCACAATAGTGACTTGTCTTACCAGAAAACAACTCTTGCTCGTAGGACAAAAAACTGCATGTGACTCAACTCCATTTAGGACTGGGAAACAAACGCTAGCTCGACATCCAAGAAACACACTCTGCTTTTGATAAAAGAGCACTCTTCTACTCTACTTTGTTTCCTATAGCGCCAGAACAGTGAGCTTGCTCAGAACAAAAAAACTGTGCTTCCTACTCACACGGCCATATCTAGTTCAAGTCTGCTTAGGAACCTGACAAGTACAGAAGATCCTCTTCAGTTCAATACACTGTACTTGCTGGGAACAGACGCCAGTGCTATTTGTCCTGTGTATGGCAAAGGCAGCGCAATAGTTACTCTTCTTAACAGAAAACAACTCTTGCTCTTAGGACCAGAAACTTCATGTGATTCAACTCCATTTAGGACTGGGAAACAAACTCTAGCTCGCTTTACAAGAAACACACTCTGCTTTTGAGAAAAGAGCACTCTTCTACTCTACTGTGTTTCCTATAAGGCCAGAACAGTGAGCATGCTCATAAAAAAATAACTGTGCTTCCTACACACGGGCCATAACTAGTTCAACTTTGCTTAGGAAACTGACAAGAACAGTAGCTCCACTTCAGTCCGATACACTGTACTTGCTGGGAACAGACGCGAGTACTATTTGCACTGTGTATGGCAATGGGAGCGCAATAGTGACTTTCCTTACCAGAAAAAAACTCTTGATCGTAGGACCAGAAACTGCATGTGATTCAACTCCATTTAGGACTGGGAAACAAATGCTAGCTCGCCTTACATGAAACACACTCTGCTTTTGAGAAAAGAGCACTCTTCTAATCTACTGTGCTTCCTATGGTGTCCGAACAGTGAGCTTGCTCAGAACAAAAGAACTGTGCTTCCTACACACACGGGCTATATCTAGTTCAACTCTGCTTAAGATACTGAGAAGAACAGTACCTCCTCTTCAGTCCGAGACACTGTACTTGCTGGGAACAAACGCGAGTGCTATTTGCACTGTGTATGGCAATGGGAGCACAATAGTGACTTTCCTTACCAGAAAACAAGTCTTGCTTGTAGCACAAAAAATTGCATGTGACTCAACTCCATTTAGGACTGGGAAACAAACGCTAGCTCAACTTCCAAGAAACACACTTTGCTTTTGAGAAAAGAGCACTCTTCTACTCTACTGTGTTTCCTATATGTTCCGAACAGTGAGCTTGCTCAGAAAAAAAGAACTGTGCTTCCTACACACACGGGCCATATCTAGTTCAACTCTGCTTAGGAAACTGAGAAGAACAGTAGCTCCTCTTCAGTCCAATACACTGTAGTTGCTGGGAACAGACGGGAGGGCTATTTGCACTGTGTATGTCAAAGGGAGCGCAATAGTGACTTTCCTTACCAGAAAACAACTCTTGCTCGTAGGACCAGAAAGTGCATGTGATTCCACTCCATTTAGGACTGGGAAACAAACGGTAGCTTGCCTTATAAGAAACACACTCTGCTTTAGAGAAAAGAGCACTCTTCTACTCTACTCTGTTTCCTATGGGGTCCAAACAGTGAGCTTGCTCAGAACAAAAGAACTGTGCTTCCTACACACACGGACCATATCTAGTTCAACTCTGCTTAGTAAACTGACAAGAAGAGTAGCTCCTATTCAGTCCAATACACTGTACTTGCTGGGAAAAGTCGCGAGTGCTATTTGCCTTGTGAAGGGCAATGGGAGCGCAATAGTGACTTTCCTTACCAGAAAAAAACTCTTGTTCCTAGGACCAGAAACTGCATGTGATTCAACTCCATTTAGGACTAGGAAACAAATGCTAGCTCGCCTTACAAAAACACACTCTGCTTTTGAGAAAAGAGCACTCTTCTACTCTACTGTGTTTCCTATAGGGCCAGAAGAGTGAACTTGCTCAGAACATAAGAACTGTGCTTCCTACACACACGGGCCATATCTAGTTCAACTCTGCTTAGGAAACTGACAAGAACAGTAGCTCCTCTTCAGTCTGATACACTGTACTTGCTGGGAACAGACATGAGAGCTATTTGCACTGTGTATGGCAAGAGGAGCTCAATAGTGACTTTCCTTACCAGAAAACAATTCTTTTTTTTTTTTTTTTTTTTTTTTCTTTTTTTTTTTTTAATTTTAATTTTGCAATACAATTCAGTTCTACATATCAGCCACAGATTCCCCTGTTCTCCCCCCTCCCGCCCCCCTCACCTTCCCCCCAGCCCGCCCCCCACTCCAATCTCCTCCAGGGCAAAGCCTTCCCCACAGACTGAGATCAACCTGGTGGACTCAGTCCAGGTAGGTCCAGTCCCCTCCTCCCATGCTGAGCCAAGGAACCCTGCATAGGCCCCAGGTTTCAAACAGCCAACTCATGCAATGAGCACAGGACCCGGTCCCACTGCCTGGATGCCTCCCAAACAGATCAGGCCAATAAACTGTCTCACCCACTCAGAGGGCCTGATCCAGTTGGTGACCCCTCAGCCATTGGTTCATATTTCATGTGTTTCCGTTTGTTTGGCTATTTGTCTCTGTGCTTTATCCGACCTTGGTCTCAACAATTCTCTCTCATATAAACCCTCCTCATTCTCGCTAATTGGACTCCCAGAGATCCACCTGGGGCCTAGTCATGGATCTCTGCCTCCAGGTCCATCAGTAGTTGGATGAGGTTTCTAGCACGACAATTAGGGTGTTTGGCCATCCCATCACCAGAGTAGGTCAGTTCGGATTGTCGCTCGACCATTGCCAGCAGTCTGTTGTGGGGGTATCTATGTGGATTTCTGTGGGCCTCTCTAGCACTTTGTTTCTTCCTATTCTCATGTGGTCTTCATTTACCATGGTCTCCTATTCCTTGTTCTCCCTCTCTGTTTTTGATCCAGCTGGGATCTCCCACTCACCCAATCTCTCTTTCCCTCGACCCTCGCCCTTCACTACCCCCACTCCTGTCCAGGCTGTTCATGTAGATCTCATTCCATTTCTCTGTCGTTGGGCGATCCCTGTGTCTTTCTTGGGGTCCTGTTTTCCAGGTAGCCTGCCTGGTGATGTGAGTAGCAGTCCAGTCATCCTTGTTCCACATCTAGTATCCTGTTATGAGTGAGTACATACCATGTTTGTCTTTCTGAGTCTGGGATACCTCACTCAGGATGATTTTTTCTAGATCCATCCATTTGTCTGCAAACCTCATGATGTCATTGTTTTTCTCTGCTGAGTAGTATTCCATTGTGTATATGTACCACATTTTGTTTATCCATTCTTCAGTTGAAGGGCATCTAGGTTGTTTCCATGTTCTGGCTATTACAAACAACGCTGATATGAACATAGCTGAACAAGTGCTCTTGTGGTGTGGTTGAGCATTCCTTGGGTATATGCCCAAGAGTGGTATAGCTGGATCTTGGGGGAGATGGATTCCCAATTTTCTAAGAAATCGCCATATTGATTTCCAAAGTGGTTGTACAAGCTTGCATTCCCACCAGCAGTGGAGGAGAGTTCCCCTAGCTCCACATCCTCTCCAGCATAAGGTGTCTTCAGTGTTTTTGATCTTAGCCATTCTGACAGGCGTAAGGTGGTATCTCAGAGTTGTTTTGATTTGCATTTCCCTGATGATTAGGGATGTTGAGCAATTCCTTAAATGTCTTTCAGCCATTTGAGTTTCCTCTGTTGAGAATTCTCTGTTTAGTTCTATAGCCCATTTCTTAATTGGACTGTTGGGCATTTTGATGTCTAATTTCTTGAGTTCCTTATATATTCTGGATATCAGTCCTCTGTCAGATGTGGGATTGGTGAAGATCTTTTCCCATTCTGTAGGCTGTCGCTTTGCTTTGTTGACTATTTCCTTTGCCCTACAAAAGCTTCTCAGTTTCAAGAGGTCCCACTGATTGATTGTTTCTCTCAGTGTCTGTGCTACTGGTGTTCTATTTAGAAAGTGGTCTCCTATGCCAATGTGTTCAAGACTACTTCCTACTTTCTCTTCTAGCAGGTTCAGAGTAGCTGGATTTATGTTGAGGTCCTTGATCCACTTGGACTTAAGTTTTGTGCACGGTGATAGATATGGATCTATTTGCAGCCTTCTACATGTTGATATCCAGTTTTGCCAGCACCATTTGTTGAAGATGCTTTCTTTTTTCCATTGTGCACTTTTGGCTTCTTTGTCAAAAATTATTTGTTCATAGGTGTGCGGATTAATATCAGGGTCTTCAATTCGATTCCATTGGTCCACATGTCGGTTTTTATGCCAGTACGAAGCTGTTTTTATTACTGTAGCTCTATAGTAGAGCTTGAAGTCAGGGATCGTGATGCCTCCAGAGGTTGTTTTATTGTACAGGATTCTTTTGGCTATCCTGGGTTTTTTGTTTTTCCATATGAAGTTGAGTATCATTCTTTCCAGGTCTGTGAAGAATTGTGTTGGTATTTTGATGGGGATTGCATTGAATCTGTAGATTGCTTTTGGTAAGATTGCCATTTTTACTATGTTAGTTCTGCCTATCCATGAGCATGGGAGATCTTTCCATTTTCTGACATCTTCTTCAATTTCTTTTTTCAGGGACTTAAAGTTCTTGTCATATAGGTCCTTCACTTGCTTGGTTAGTATTACCCCAAGGTATTTTATGTCATTTGTGGCTATAGTAAAGGGTGATGTATCTCTGATTTCCTTCTCCGCTTTTTTGTCCATTGTATATAGGAGGGCTACTGATTTTTTGGAGTTGATCTTGTATCCTGCTATGTTGCTGAAGGTGTTTATAAGCTGTATCAGTTCCTTGGTGGAATCTTTGGGGTTGCTCAAGTATACTATCATGTCATCTGCAAATAGGGAAAGCTTGACTTCTTCCTTTCCAATTTGTATCCCCTTAATCTCCTTATGTTGTCTTATTGCTCTGGCTAGAACTTCAAGTACTATATTGAATAAGTATGGGGAGAGCGGACAGCCTTGCCTCGTTCCTGATTTTAGTGGAATTGCTTTGAGTTTCTCTCCATTTAATTTGATGTTGGCTGTTGGCTTGCTGTAAATTGCCTTTATTATGTTTAGGTATGTTCCCTGTTTTCCTGATCGCTCCAAGACCTTTATCATGAAGGGGTGTTGGATTTTGTCAAATGCCTTTTCAGCATCTAGTGAGATGATCATGTGGTTTTTTTCTTTGAGTTTGTTTATATGGTGTATCACATTGACAGACTTTCGTATGTTGAACCATCCTTGCATCCCTGGAATGAATCCTACTTGATCATGGTGGATAATTGTTTTGATGTGGTCTTGGAGTCTGTTTGCCAGTATTTTATTGAGTATTTTTGCATCAATGTTCATGAGGGAGATCGGTCTGTAGTTCTCTTTCTTTGTTGTATCCTTGTTTGGTTTGGGAATCAGGGTAATTGTAGCCTCATAGAAGGAGTTTGGTAATGTTCCTTCTGTTTCTATTGTATGGAACAATTTACAGAGTATTGGTATTAACTCTTCTTTGAAGATCTGGTAGAATTCTGCACTGAAACCATCTGGTCCTGGGCTTTTTTTGGTTGGGAGACTTTTAATGACTGTTTCTATTTCGTTAGGGGTTATTGGACTATTTAAATAGTTTATCTGGTCTTGATTTAATTTAGGTATGTGGTACCTATCCAGAAAATTATCCATTTCTTTTAGGTTTTCCAGTTTTGTGGAATAGAGGTTTTTGAAGTATGACCTGATGATTCTCTGGATTTCCTCAATGTCTGTTGTTATGTCCCCCTTTTCATTTCTGATTTTGTTGATTTGGATGCTCTCTCTCTGTCTTTTGGTTAGTTTGGATAAGGGCTTGTCTATCTTGTTGATTTTCTCAAAGAACCAACTCTTTGTTTCATTAATTTTTTGTATTGTTCTCTTTGTTTCTATTTTATTGATTTCAGCTCTCACTTTGATAATTTCCTGGCATCTATTTTTCCTGGGAGACTTTGCTTCTTCCTGTTCTAGAACTTTCAGGTGTGCTGTTAAGTCACTAGTGTGAGATTTCTCCAGCTTATTTATGTGGGCGTTTAGTGCTATGAATTTCCCTCATAGCTCCTCTTCAGTCCAATACACTGTAGTTGCTGGGAACAGACGGGAGGGCTATTTGCACTGTGTATGGCAATGGGAGCGCAATAGTGACTTTCCTTACCAGAAAACAACTCTTGCTCGTAGGACCAGAAACTGCATGTGATTCCACTCCATTTAGGACTGGGAAACAAACGGTAGCTTGCCTTACAAGAAACACACTCTGCTTTAGAGAAAAGAGCACTCTTCTACTCTACTCTGTTTCCTATGGGGTCCAAACAGTGAGCTTGCTCAGAACAAAAGAACTGTGCTTCCTACACACACGGACCATATCTAGTTCAACTCTGCTTAGTAAACTGACAAGAAGAGTAGCTCCTATTCAGTCCAATACACTGTACTTGCTGGGAAAAGGCGCGAGTGCTATTTGCCTTGTGAAGGGCAATGGGAGCGCAATAGTGACTTTCCTTACCAGAAAAAAACTCTTGTTCCTAGGACCAGAAACTGCATGTGATTCAACTCCATTTAGGACTAGGAAACAAATGCTAGCTCGCCTTACAAAAACACACTCTGCTTTTGAGAAAAGAGCACTCTTCTACTCTACTGTGTTTCCTATAGGGCCAGAAGAGTGAACTTGCTCAGAACATAAGAACTGTGCTTCCTACACACACGGGCCATATCTAGTTCAACTCTGCTTAGGAAACTGACAAGAAGAGTAGCTCCTCTTCAGTCTGATACACTGTACTTGCTGGAAACAGACGTGAGAGCTATTTGCACTGTGTATGGCAAGAGGAGCTCAATAGTGACTTTCCTTACCAGTAAACAACTCTTGCTCGTAGGACCAGAAACTGCATGTGATTCAACTCCATTTAGGACTGGGAAACAAATGCTAGCTCGCATACATGAAACACACTCTGCTTTTGAGAAAAGAGTACTCTTCTACTCTACTGTTTTTCCTATGGGGTCCGAACAGTGAGTTTGCACAGAACAAAATAACTGTACTTCCTACACACACGGGCCATAGCTAATTCAACTCTGCTTAGGAAACCAACAAGAACAGTAGCTCCTCTTCAGTCCAATACACTGTACTTGCTGGGAACAGACGCGAGTGTTATTTGTACTGTATACGGCAATGGGAGCGCAATAGTGACTTTCCTTACCAGAAAACAACTCTTGATCGTAGGACCAGAAACTGCATGTGATTCAACTCCACTTAGGAGTGGGAAACAAATGCTAGGTCGCCTTACATGAAACACACTCTGCTTTTGAGAAAAGAGCACTCTTCTACTCTACTGTGTTTCCTATGTGTTCCGAAGAGTGAGCTTGCTCAGAACAAAAAAACTGTATTTCCTACTCACACGGCTATATCTAGTTCAAGTCTGCTTAGGAAACTGACAAAAACAGTAGATCCTCTTCAGTACAATACACTGTACTTGCTGGTAACAGACGCCAGTGCTATTTGTCCTGTGTATGGCAATGACAGCGCAATAGTGACTCTTCTTACCAGAAAACAACTCTTGCTCGTAGGACCAGAAACTGCATGTGATACAACTCCATTTAGGACTGGGAAACAAATGCTAGCTCGCCTTACATGAAAAACACTCTACTTTTGAGAAAAGAGCACTGTTCTACTCTACTGTGTTTCCTATGGGGTCCGAACAGTGAACTTGCTCAGAACAAAAGAACTGTGCTTCCTACACACACGGGCCATATCTAGTTCATCTCTGCTTAGGAAACTGACAAAAACAGTAGATCCTCTTCAGTACAATACAATGTACTTGCGGGGAACAGACGCGAGTGCTATTTGCACTGTGTATGGCAATTGGAGCACAATAGTGACTCGTCTTACCAAAAAACAACTCTTGCTCGTAGGACAAAAAACTGCATGTGACTCAACTCCATTTAGGACTGGGAAACAAATGAAAGCTCGCCTTACAAGAAACACACTCTGCTTTTGAGAAAAGAGCACTCTTCTACTCTACTGTTTTTCCTATAGGGCCAGAACAGTGAGCTTGCTCAGAACAAAACAACTGTGCTTCCTACACACGGGCCATATCTCATTCAACTCTGCTTAGGAAACTGACAAGAACAGTACCTCCCCTTCAGTCCGATACACTGTACTTGCTGGGAACAGACGCGAGTGCTATTTGCACTGTGTATGGCAATGGGAGCGCAATAGTGACTTTCCTTAACAGAAAAAAACTCTTGCTCGTAAGACCAGAAACTGCATGTGATTCAACTCCATTTAGGACTGGGAAAAAAATGCTAGATCGCCTTACATGAAACACACTCTGCTTTTGAGAAAAGAGCACTCTTCTACTCTACTCTGTTTCCTATGGGTTCCAAACAGTGAGCTTGCTCAGAACAAAAGAACTGTGCTTCCTACACACACGGGCCATATCTAGTTCAACTCTGCTTAGGAAACTGACAAGAACAGTAGCTCCTCTTCCGTCCAATATACTGTACTTGTGGGGAACAGACGCGAGTGCTATTTGCACTGTGTATGGCAATTGGAGCACAATAGTGACTTGTCTTACCAGAAAACAACTCTTGCTCGTAGGACAAAAAACTGCATGTGACTCAACTCCATTTAGGACTGGGAAAGAAACACTAGCTCGACTTCCAAGAAACACACTCTGCTTTTGAGAAAAGAGCACTCTTCTACTCTACTGTGTTTCCTATGGGGTCCAAACAGTGAGCTTGCTCAGAACAAAAGAACTGTGCTTCCTACACACACGGACCATATCTAGTTCAACTCTGCTTAGTAAACTGACAAGAACAGTAGCTCCTATTCAGTCCAATACACTGTACTTGCTGGGAAAAGACGCGAGTGCTATTTGCCTTGTGAAGGGCAATGGGAGCGCAATAGTGACTTTCCTTACCAGAAAACAACTCTTGTTCATAGGACCAGAAACTGCATGTGATTCAACTCCATTTAGGACTAGGAAACAAACGCTAGCTTGCCTTACAAAAACACACTCTGCTTTTGAGAAAAGAGCACTCTTCTACTCTACTGTGTTTCCTATAGGGCCAGAAGAGTGAACTTGCTCAGAACATAAGAACTGTGCTTCCTACACACACGGGCCATATCTAGTTCAACTCTGCTTAGGAAACTGACAAGAACAGTAGCTCCTCTTCAGTCTGATACACTGTAGTTGCTGGGAACAGACGCGAGAGCTATTTGCAATGTGTAAGGCAAGGGGAGCACAATAGTGACTTTCCTTACCAGTAAACAACTCTTGCTCGTAGGACCAGAAACTGCATGTGATTCAACTCCATTTAGAACTGGGAAACAAACGCTAGCTCGCCTTACAAGAAACACACTCTGCTTTTGAGAAAAGAGCACTCTTCTACTCTACTGTGTTTCCTATGGTGTCTAAACAGTGAGCTTGCTCAGAACAAAAGAACTGTGATTCCTACACACACGGGCCATTTCTAGTTCAACTCTGCTTAGGAAACTGACAAGAACACTAGATCTTCTTCAGTCCAATACACTGTACTTGCGCGGAACAGACGCAAGTGCTATTTGCACTGTGTATGGATATTGGAGCCCAATAGTGACTTGTCTAACCAGAAAACAACTCTTGCTCGTAGGACCAGAAACTGCATGTGATTCAACTCCATTTAGGACTGGAAAACAAAAGCTAGCTCACCTTACAAGAAACACACTCTGCTTTTGAGAAAAGAGCACTCTTCTACTCTACTGTGTTTCCTATTGGGCCAGAACAGTGAGCTTGCTCAGAACAAAAGAAATGTGCTTCCTACACACACGGCCATATCTAGTTCAAGTCTGCTTAGGAACCTGACAAGAACAGTAGATCCTCTTCAGTCCAATACACTGTATTTGCTGGGAACAGACGCCAGTGCTATTAGTCCTGTATATGGCAATGGCAGCGCAATAGTGACTCTTCTTACCATAAAACAACTCTTGCTTGTAGGACCACCAACTGCATGTGATTCAACTCCATTTAGGACTGGGAAACAAACTCTAGCTCGCTTTCCAAGAAACACACTCTGCTTTTGAGAAAAGAGCACTCTTCTACTCTACTGTGTTTCCTATAGGGCCAGAAGAGTGAGCTTGCTCAGAACATAAGAAATGTGCTTCCTACACACACGGGCCATATCTAGTTCAACTCTGATTAGGAAACTGACAAGAACAGTAGCTCCTCTTCAGTCCGATACACTGTACTTGCTGTGAACAGACGCGAGTGCTATTTGCACTGTGTGTGGCATTTGGAGCACAATAGTGACTCGTCTTACCAGAAAACAACTCTTGCTTGTAGGACAAAAAACTGCATGTGACTCAACTCCATTTAGGACTGGGAAACAAACGCTAGCTCGCCTTACAAGAAACACACTCTGCTTTTGAGAAAAGAGCACTCTTCTACTCTACTGTGTTTCCTATTGGGTCTGAACAGTGAGCTTGCTCAGAACAAAAGAACTGTGCTTCCTACACACACGGCCATAACTAGTTCAATTCTGCTTAGGAACCTGACAAGAACAGTAGATCCTCTTCAGTCCAATACACTGTACTTCCTGGGAACAGACGCCAGTGCTATTTGTCCTGTGTGTGGCAATGGCAGCGCAATAGTGACTCTTCTTACCATAAAACAACTCTTGTTCGTAGGACCAGAAACTGCATGTGATTCAACTCCATTTAGGACTGGGAAACAAAAGCTAGCTCACCTTACAAGAAACACACTCTGTTTTAGAGAAAAGAGCACTCTTCTACACTACTGTGTTTCCTATGGGGTCTGAACAGTGAGCTTGCTCAGAAAAAAAAAACTGTGCTTCCTACACACACGGCCATATCTAGTTCAAGTCTGCTTAGGAACCTGACAAGAACAGTAGATCCTATTCAGTCCAATACACTGTACTTGCTGGGAACAGACGCCAGTGCTATTTGTCCTGTGTATGTCAATGACAGCGCAATCGTGGCTCTTCTTACCAGAAAACAACTCTTGCTCGTAGGACCAGAAACTGCATGGGATTCAACTCCATTTAGGACTGGGAAACAAACTCTAGCTCGCTTTACAAGAAACACACTCTGCTTTTGAGAAAAGAGCACTCTTCTACTCTACTGTGTTTCCTATAGGGCCAGAACAGTGAGCTTGCTCAGAAAAAAAGAACTGTGCTTCCCACACACACGGACCATATCTAGTTCAACTCTGCTTAGGAAACTGAGAAGAACAGTAGCTCCTCTTCAGTCCAATACACTGTACTTGCTGGGAACAGACGGGAGGGCTATTTGCACTGTGTATGGCAATGGGAGCACAATAGTGACTTTCCTTACCAGAAAACAACTCTTGCTCGTAGGACCAGAAACTGCATGTGATTCCACTCCATTTAGGACTGGGAAACAAATGCTAGCTCGCCTTACCAAAACAAACTCTGCTTTAGAGAAAAGAGCACTCTTCTACTCTACTGTGTTCCGTATGGGGTCCAAACAGTGAGCTTGCTCAGAGCAAAATAACTGTGCTCCCTACACACACGGACCATATCTAGTTCAACTCTGCTTAGGAAACTGACAAGAACAGTAGCTCCTATTCAGTCCAATACACTGTACTTGCTGGGAAAAGGCGCGAGTGCTATTTGCCTTGTGAAGGGCAATGGGAGCGCAATAGTGACTTTCCTTACCAGAAAAAAACTCTTGTTCCTAGGACCAGAAACTGCATGTGATTCAACTCCATTTAGGACTAGGAAACAAATGCTAGCTCGCCTTACAAAAACACACTCTGCTTTTGAGAAAAGAGCACTCTTCTACTCTACTGTGTTTCCTATAGGGCCAGAAGAGTGAACTTGCTCAGAACATAAGAACTGTGCTTCCTACACACACGGGCCATATCTAGTTCAACTCTGCTTAGGAAACTGACAAGAAGAGTAGCTCCTCTTCAGTCTGATACACTGTACTTGCTGGAAACAGACGTGAGAGCTATTTGCACTGTGTATGGCAAGAGGAGCTCAATAGTGACTTTCCTTACCAGTAAACAACTCTTGCTCGTAGGACCAGAAACTGCATGTGATTCAACTCCATTTAGGACTGGGAAACAAATGCTAGCTCGCATACATGAAACACACTCTGCTTTTGAGAAAAGAGTACTCTTCTACTCTACTGTTTTTCCTATGGGGTCCGAACAGTGAGTTTGCACAGAACAAAATAACTGTACTTCCTACACACACGGGCCATAGCTAATTCAACTCTGCTTAGGAAACCAACAAGAACAGTAGCTCCTCTTCAGTCCAATACACTGTACTTGCTGGGAACAGACGCGAGTGTTATTTGTACTGTATACGGCAATGGGAGCGCAATAGTGACTTTCCTTACCAGAAAACAACTCTTGATCGTAGGACCAGAAACTGCATGTGATTCAACTCCACTTAGGAGTGGGAAACAAATGCTAGGTCGCCTTACATGAAACACACTCTGCTTTTGAGAAAAGAGCACTCTTCTACTCTACTGTGTTTCTTATGTGTTCCGAAGAGTGAGCTTGCTCAGAACAAAAAAACTGTATTTCCTACTCACACGGCTATATCTAGTTCAAGTCTGCTTAGGAAACTGACAAAAACAGTAGATCCTCTTCAGTACAATACACTGTACTTGCTGGTAACAGACGCCAGTGCTATTTGTCCTGTGTATGGCAATGACAGCGCAATAGTGACTCTTCTTACCAGAAAACAACTCTTGCTCGTAGGACCAGAAACTGCATGTGATACAACTCCATTTAGGACTGGGAAACAAATGCTAGCTCGCCTTACATGAAAAACACTCTACTTTTGAGAAAAGAGCACTGTTCTACTCTACTGTGTTTCCTATGGGGTCCGAACAGTGAACTTGCTCAGAACAAAAGAACTGTGCTTCCTACACACACGGGCCATATCTAGTTCATCTCTGCTTAGGAAACTGACAAAAACAGTAGATCCTCTTCAGTACAATACAATGTACTTGCGGGGAACAGACGCGAGTGCTATTTGCACTGTGTATGGCAATTGGAGCACAATAGTGACTCGTCTTACCAAAAAACAACTCTTGCTCGTAGGACAAAAAACTGCATGTGACTCAACTCCATTTAGGACTGGGAAACAAATGAAAGCTCGCCTTACAAGAAACACACTCTGCTTTTGAGAAAAGAGCACTCTTCTACTCTACTGTTTTTCCTATAGGGCCAGAACAGTGAGCTTGCTCAGAACAAAACAACTGTGCTTCCTACACACGGGCCATATCTCATTCAACTCTGCTTAGGAAACTGACAAGAACAGTACCTCCCCTTCAGTCCGATACACTGTACTTGCTGGGAACAGACGCGAGTGCTATTTGCACTGTGTATGGCAATGGGAGCGCAATAGTGACTTTCCTTAACAGAAAAAAACTCTTGCTCGTAAGACCAGAAACTGCATGTGATTCAACTCCATTTAGGACTGGGAAAAAAATGCTAGATCGCCTTACATGAAACACACTCTGCTTTTGAGAAAAGAGCACTCTTCTACTCTACTCTGTTTCCTATGGGTTCCAAACAGTGAGCTTGCTCAGAACAAAAGAACTGTGCTTCCTACACACACGGGCCATATCTAGTTCAACTCTGCTTAGGAAACTGACAAGAACAGTAGCTCCTCTTCCGTCCAATATACTGTACTTGTGGGGAACAGACGCGAGTGCTATTTGCACTGTGTATGGCAATTGGAGCACAATAGTGACTTGTCTTACCAGAAAACAACTCTTGCTCGTAGGACAAAAAACTGCATGTGACTCAACTCCATTTAGGACTGGGAAAGAAACACTAGCTCGACTTCCAAGAAACACACTCTGCTTTTGAGAAAAGAGCACTCTTCTACTCTACTGTGTTTCCTATGGGGTCCAAACAGTGAGCTTGCTCAGAACAAAAGAACTGTGCTTCCTACACACACGGACCATATCTAGTTCAACTCTGCTTAGTAAACTGACAAGAACAGTAGCTCCTATTCAGTCCAATACACTGTACTTGCTGGGAAAAGACGCGAGTGCTATTTGCCTTGTGAAGGGCAATGGGAGCGCAATAGTGACTTTCCTTACCAGAAAACAACTCTTGTTCATAGGACCAGAAACTGCATGTGATTCAACTCCATTTAGGACTAGGAAACAAACGCTAGCTTGCCTTACAAAAACACACTCTGCTTTTGAGAAAAGAGCACTCTTCTACTCTACTGTGTTTCCTATAGGGCCAGAAGAGTGAACTTGCTCAGAACATAAGAACTGTGCTTCCTACACACACGGGCCATATCTAGTTCAACTCTGCTTAGGAAACTGACAAGAACAGTAGCTCCTCTTCAGTCTGATACACTGTAGTTGCTGGGAACAGACGCGAGAGCTATTTGCAATGTGTAAGGCAAGGGGAGCACAATAGTGACTTTCCTTACCAGTAAACAACTCTTGCTCGTAGGACCAGAAACTGCATGTGATTCAACTCCATTTAGAACTGGGAAACAAACGCTAGCTCGCCTTACAAGAAACACACTCTGCTTTTGAGAAAAGAGCACTCTTCTACTCTACTGTGTTTCCTATGGTGTCTAAACAGTGAGCTTGCTCAGAACAAAAGAACTGTGATTCCTACACACACGGGCCATTTCTAGTTCAACTCTGCTTAGGAAACTGACAAGAACACTAGATCTTCTTCAGTCCAATACACTGTACTTGCGCGGAACAGACGCAAGTGCTATTTGCACTGTGTATGGATATTGGAGCCCAATAGTGACTTGTCTAACCAGAAAACAACTCTTGCTCGTAGGACCAGAAACTGCATGTGATTCAACTCCATTTAGGACTGGAAAACAAAAGCTAGCTCACCTTACAAGAAACACACTCTGCTTTTGAGAAAAGAGCACTCTTCTACTCTACTGTGTTTCCTATTGGGCCAGAACAGTGAGCTTGCTCAGAACAAAAGAAATGTGCTTCCTACACACACGGCCATATCTAGTTCAAGTCTGCTTAGGAACCTGACAAGAACAGTAGATCCTCTTCAGTCCAATACACTGTATTTGCTGGGAACAGACGCCAGTGCTATTAGTCCTGTATATGGCAATGGCAGCGCAATAGTGACTCTTCTTACCATAAAACAACTCTTGCTTGTAGGACCACCAACTGCATGTGATTCAACTCCATTTAGGACTGGGAAACAAACTCTAGCTCGCTTTCCAAGAAACACACTCTGCTTTTGAGAAAAGAGCACTCTTCTACTCTACTGTGTTTCCTATAGGGCCAGAAGAGTGAGCTTGCTCAGAACATAAGAAATGTGCTTCCTACACACACGGGCCATATCTAGTTCAACTCTGATTAGGAAACTGACAAGAACAGTAGCTCCTCTTCAGTCCGATACACTGTACTTGCTGTGAACAGACGCGAGTGCTATTTGCACTGTGTGTGGCATTTGGAGCACAATAGTGACTCGTCTTACCAGAAAACAACTCTTGCTTGTAGGACAAAAAACTGCATGTGACTCAACTCCATTTAGGACTGGGAAACAAACGCTAGCTCGCCTTACAAGAAACACACTCTGCTTTTGAGAAAAGAGCACTCTTCTACTCTACTGTGTTTCCTATTGGGTCTGAACAGTGAGCTTGCTCAGAACAAAAGAACTGTGCTTCCTACACACACGGCCATAACTAGTTCAATTCTGCTTAGGAACCTGACAAGAACAGTAGATCCTCTTCAGTCCAATACACTGTACTTCCTGGGAACAGACGCCAGTGCTATTTGTCCTGTGTGTGGCAATGGCAGCGCAATAGTGACTCTTCTTACCATAAAACAACTCTTGTTCGTAGGACCAGAAACTGCATGTGATTCAACTCCATTTAGGACTGGGAAACAAAAGCTAGCTCACCTTACAAGAAACACACTCTGTTTTAGAGAAAAGAGCACTCTTCTACACTACTGTGTTTCCTATGGGGTCTGAACAGTGAGCTTGCTCAGAAAAAAAAAAACTGTGCTTCCTACACACACGGCCATATCTAGTTCAAGTCTGCTTAGGAACCTGACAAGAACAGTAGATCCTATTCAGTCCAATACACTGTACTTGCTGGGAACAGACGCCAGTGCTATTTGTCCTGTGTATGTCAATGACAGCGCAATCGTGGCTCTTCTTACCAGAAAACAACTCTTGCTCGTAGGACCAGAAACTGCATGGGATTCAACTCCATTTAGGACTGGGAAACAAACTCTAGCTCGCTTTACAAGAAACACACTCTGCTTTTGAGAAAAGAGCACTCTTCTACTCTACTGTGTTTCCTATAGGGCCAGAACAGTGAGCTTGCTCAGAAAAAAAGAACTGTGCTTCCCACACACACGGACCATATCTAGTTCAACTCTGCTTAGGAAACTGAGAAGAACAGTAGCTCCTCTTCAGTCCAATACACTGTACTTGCTGGGAACAGACGGGAGGGCTATTTGCACTGTGTATGGCAATGGGAGCACAATAGTGACTTTCCTTACCAGAAAACAACTCTTGCTCGTAGGACCAGAAACTGCATGTGATTCCACTCCATTTAGGACTGGGAAACAAATGCTAGCTCGCCTTACCAAAACAAACTCTGCTTTAGAGAAAAGAGCACTCTTCTACTCTACTGTGTTCCGTATGGGGTCCAAACAGTGAGCTTGCTCAGAGCAAAATAACTGTGCTCCCTACACACACGGACCATATCTAGTTCAACTCTGCTTAGGAAACTGACAAGAACAGTAGCTCCTATTCAGTCCAATACACTGTACTTGATGGGAAAAGACGGGAGTGCTATTTGCCTTCTGTAAGGCAATGGGAGCACAATAGTGACTTTCCTTACCAGAAAACAACTCTTGCCCTAGGACCAGAAACTGCATGTGATTCAACTCCATTTAGGAGTAGGAAACAAACGCTAGCTCGCCTTACAAGAAACACACTCTGCTTTTGAGAAAAGAGCACTCTTCTACTCTACTGTGTTTCCTATGGTGTCCGAACATTGAGCTTGCTCAGAACAAAAGAACTGTGCTTCCTACACACATGGCCATATCTAGTTCAATTCTGCTTAGGAACCTGACAAGAACAGTAGCTCCTCTTCAGTCCAATACACTGTACGTGCTGGGAACAGACGCCACTGCTATTTGTCCTGTGTATGGCAATGGCAGCACAATAGTGACTCTTCTTACCATAAAACAACTCTTGCTCGTAGGACCAGAAACTGCATGTGATTCAACTCCATTTAGGACTGGGAAACAAAAGCTAGCTCACATTACAGACACACACTCTGCTTTAGAGAAAAGAAAACTCTTCTACTCTACTGTGTTTCCTATAGGGCCAGAACAGTGAGCTTGCTCAGAACAAAAGAAATGTGCTTCCAATACATGGCCATAACTAGTTCAACTCTGCTTAGGAAACTGACAAGAACAGTAGCTCCTCTTCCGTCCAATACACTGTACTTGCTGGGAACAGAAGCGAGTGCTATTTGCACTGTGTATGGCAATGGAAGCGCAATAGTTACTTTCCTTACCAGAAAACAACTCTTGCTCGTAGGACCAGAAACTGCATGTGATTCAACTCCATTTAGGACTGGGAAACAAACTCTAGCTCGCTTTACAAGAAACACACTCTGCTTTTGAGAAAAGAGCACTCTTCTACTCTACTGTGTTTCCTATAGGGCCAGAACAGTGAGCTTGCTCAGAACATAAGAACTGTGCTTCCTACACACACGGGCCATATCTAGTTCAACTCTGCTTAGGAAACTGACAAGAACAGTAGCTCCTCTTCAGTCCGATACACTGTACTTGTGGGGAACAGAAGCGAGTGATATTTGCACTGTGTATGGCAATTGGAGCACAATAGTGACTTGTCTTACCAGAAAACAACTCTTGCTCATAGGACTAGAAACTGCATGTGATTCCACTCCATTTAGGACTGGGAAACAAATGCTAGCTCGCCTTACTAGAAACACACTCTGCTTTTGAGAAAAGAGCACTCTTCTACTCTACTGTGTTTCCTATGTGTTCCGAACAGTGAGCTTGCTCAGAACAAAAAAACTGTGCTTCCTACACACACGGCCATATCTAGTTCAAGTCTGCTTAGGAACCTGACAATAACAGTAGATCCTCTTCAGTCCAATACACTGTACGTGCTGGGAACAGACGCCAGTGCTATTTGTCCTGTGTATGGCAATGGCAGCACAATAGTGACTCTTCTTACCAGAAAACAACTCTTGCTCGTAGGACCAGAAACTGCATGTGATTCAACTCCATTTAGGACTGGGAAACAAAAGCTAGCTCACCTTACAGAAACACACTCTGCTTTAGAGAAAAGAGCACTCTTCTACTCTACTGTGTTTCCTATAGGGCCAGAACAGTGAGAATGCTCAGAACAAAGAACTGTGCTTCCTGGATACGAGCCATATCTAGTTCAACTCTGCTTAGGAAACTGACAGGAACAGTAGCTCCTCTTCATTCCGATACACTGTACTTGCTGGGAACAGACGCGAGTGCTATTTGCACTGTGTATGGCAATGGGAGCGCAATAGTGACTTTCCTTTCCAGAAAACAACTCTTGATCGTAGGACCAGAAACTGCATGTGATTCAACTCCATTTAGGACTGGAAAACAAATGCTAGCTCGCCTTACATGAAACACACTCTGCTTTTGAGAAAAGATCACTCTTCTACTCTACTGTGTTTCCTATGGGGTCCGAACAGTGAGCTTGCTCAGAACAAAAGAACTGTGCTTCCTACACACACGGGCCATATATAGTTCAACTCTGCTTAGGAAACTGACAAGAACACTAGCTCCTCTTCAGTCCCATACACAGTACTTTCGGGGAACAGACGCGAGTGCTATTTGCACTGTGTATGGCAATTGGAGCACAATAGTGACTTGTCTTACCAGAAAACAACTCTTGCTCATAGGACAAAAAACTGCATGTGACTCAACTCCATTTAGGACTGGGAAACAAATGCTAGCTCGCCTTACAAAAACACACTTTGCTTTAGAGAAAAGAGCACTCTTTTACTCTACAGTGTTTCCTATGAGATCCAAACAGTGAGCTTGCTCAGAACAAAAGAACTGTGCTTCCTACACATACGGACCATATCTAGTTCAACTCTGCTTAGGAAACTGACAAGAACAGTAGCTTCTATTCACTCCAATACACTGTACTTGCTGGGAAAAGACTCGAGTGCTATTTGCCTTGTATAGGGTAATAGGAGCGCAATAGTGACTTTCCTTACCAGAAAACAACTCTTGCTCGTAGGACCAGAAACTGCATGTGATTCAACTCCATTTAGGAGTAGGAAACAAACGCTAGCTCGCCTTACAAAAACACACTCTGCTTTTGAGAAAAGAGCACTCTTCTACTATACTGTGTTTCCTATGGGGTCCGAACAGTGAGCTTGCTCAGAACAAAAGAACTGTGCTTCCTACACACACGGGCCATATCTAGTTCAACTCTGCTTAGGAAACTGACAAGAACAGTAGCTCCTCTTCAGTCCAATACACTGTACTTGCTGGGAACAGACGCGAGTGCTATTTGCACTGTGTACGGCAATTGGAGCACAATAGTGACTTGTCTTACCAGAAAACAACTCTTGCTCGTAGGACAAAAATCTGCATGTGACTCAACTCCATTTAGCACTGGGAAACAAACGCTAGCTCGACTTCCAAGAAACAAACTCTGCTTTTGAGAAAAGAGCACTCTTCTACTCTACTGTGTTTCCTATGTGTTCTGAACAGTGAGCTTCCTCAGAAGAAAAAAATCTGTGCTTCCTACACACACGGCCATATCTAGTTCAATTCTGCTTAGGAACCTGACAAGAACAGTAGATCCCCTTCAGTCCATTACACTGTACTTGCTGGGAACAGACGCCAGTGCTATTTGTCCTGTGTATGGCAAAGGCAGAGCAATAGTGACTCTTGTTACCATAAAACAACTCTTGCTCGTAAGACTAGAAACTCCATGTGATTCAACTCCATTTAGGACCGGGAAACAAACGCTAGCTAGCCTTACAAGAAACACACTCTGCTTTAGAGAAAAGAGCACTCTTCTACTCTACTGTGTTTCCTATAGGGCCAGAACAGTGAGCTTGCTCAGAACTAAAGAACTGTGCTTCCTACGCACACGGGCCATATCTAGTTCAACTCTGCTTAGGAAACTGATAAGAACAGTAGCTCCTCTTCAGTTCCATACACTGTACTTGCTGGGAACAGACGCAAGTGCTATTTGCACACTGTGTATGGCAATGGGAGCCCAATAGTGACTTTCCTTACCAGAAAACAACTCTTGCTCGTAGGACCAGAAACTGCATGTGATTCCACTCCATTTAGGACTGGGAAGCAAAAGCTAGCTCGCCTTACAAGAAACACACTCTGCTTTAGAGAAAAGAGCACTCTTCTACTCTACTGTGTTTCCTATGGGGTCCAAACAGTGAGCTTGCTCAGAACAAAAGAATTGTGCTTCCTACACACACGGACCATATCTAGTTCAACTCTGCTTAGGAAACTGACAAGAACAGTAGCTCCTCTTCAGTCCAATACACTGTACTTGCTGGGAACAGACGCCAGTGCTATTTGTCCTGTGTATGGCAATGGCATAGCAATAGTGACTCTTGTTACCATAAAACAACTCTTGCTCGTAAGACTAGAAACTGCATGTGATTCAACTCCATTTAGGACTGGGAAACAAACTCTAGCTCGCTTTACAAGAAACACACTCTGCTTTTGAGAAAAGAGCACTCTTCTACTCTACTGTGTTTCCTATAGGGCCAGAACAGTGACCTTGCTCAGAACATAAGAACTGTGCTTCCTACACACGGGCCATAACTAGTTCAACTCTGCTTAGGAAACTGACAAGAACAGTAGCTCCTCTTCCGTCCAATACACTGTACTTGCTGGGAACAGACGGGAGGGCTATTTACTGTGGATGGCAATGGGAGCAAAAGAGTGACTTTCCTTACCAGAAAACAGCTCTTGCTCTTAGGACCAGAAACTGCATGTGATTCAACTCCATTTAGGACTGGGAAACAAATGCTAGCTTGCCTTACATGAAACACACTCTGCTTTTGATTAAAGAGCACTCTTCTACTCTACTGTGTTTCCTATGAGGTCCGAACAGTGAGCTGGCTCAGAACAAAAGAACTGTGCTTCCTACACACACGGGCCATATCTAGTTCAACTCTGCTTAGGAAACTGACAAGAACAGTAGCTCCTCTTCAGTCCAATACACTGTACTTGCTGGCAACAGGCGCATGTGCTATTTGCACTGTGTATGTCAATGGGAGCGCAATAGTGACTTTCCTTTCCAGAAAACAACTCTTGCTCATAGGACTAGAAACTGCATGTGATTCCACTCCATTTAGGACTGGGAAACAAATGCTAGCTCGCCTTACAAGAAACACACTCTGCTTTAGAGAAAATAGCACTGTTCTACTCTACTGTGTTTCCTATGGGGTCCAAACAGTGAGCTTGCTCAGAACAAAAGAACTGTGCTTAAAACACACACGGACCACATCTAGTTCAACTCTGCTTAGGAAACTGACAAGAACAGTAGCTCCTATTCAGTCAAATACACTGTACTTGCTGGGAAAAGACGCGAGTGCTATTTGACTTGTGTAGGGCAATGGGAGTGCAATAGTGACTTTCCTTACCAGAAAACAACTCTTGTTCATAGGACCAGAAACTGCATGTGATTCAACTCCATTTAGGACTGGGAAACAAATGCTAGCTCGCCTTACAAAAACACACTCTGCTTTAGAGAAAAGAGCACTCTTTTACTCTACTGTGTTTCCTATGTTGTCCGAACAGTGAGCTTGCTCAGAACAAAAGAACTGTGCTTCCTACACACATGGCCATATCTAGTTCAACTCTGCTTAGGAAACTGACAAGAACAGTAGCTCCTCTTCAGTCCGATACACTGTACTTGCAGGGAACAGACGCGAGTGCTATTTGCACTGTGTATGGCAATTGGAGCACAATAGTGACTCGCCCTACCAGAAAACAACTCTTGCTCGTAGGACAAAAACCTGCATGTGAGTCAACTCCATTTAGGACTGGGAAACAAACGCTTGACCGCCTTACAAGAAACACACTCTGCTTTTGAGAAAAGAGCTCTCTTCTACTCTGCTGTGTTTCCTATAGGGCCAGAACAGTGAGCTTGCTCAGAACAAAAGAACTGAGCTTCCTACACACACGGGCCATATCTAGTTCAACTCTGCTTAGGAAACTGACAAGAACAGTAGCTCCTCTTCAGTCCGATACACTGTACTTGTGGGGAACAGAAGCGAGTGATATTTGCACTGTGTATGGCTATTGGAGCACAATAGTGACTTGTCTTACCAGAAAACAACTCTTGCTCGTTGGACAAAAAACTGCATGTGACTCAACTCCATTTAGGACTGGGAAACAAACGCTAGCTCGACTTCCAAGAAACACACTCTGCTTTTGAGAAAAGAGCACTCTTCTCCTCTACTGTGTTTCCTATGTGTTCAGAACAGTGAGCTTGCTCAGAAAAAAAAAACTGTGCTTCCTACACACACGGCCATATCTAGTTCAAGTCTGCTTAGGAACCTGACAAGAACAGTAGATCCTATTCAGTCCAATACACTGTACTTGCTGGGAACAGACGCCAGTGCTATTTGTCCTGTGTATGTCAATGACAGCGCAATCGTGGCTCTTCTTACCAGAAAACAACTCTTGCTCGTAGGACCAGAAACTGCATGTGATTCAACTCCATTTAGGACTGGGAAACAAACTCTAGCTCGCTTTACAAGAAAAACACTCTGCTTTTGAGAAAAGAGCACTCTTCTACTCTACTGTGTTTCTTATAGGGCCAGAACAGTGAGCTTGCTCAGAAAAAAAGAACTGTGCTTCCCACACACACGGACCATATCTAGTTCAACTCTGCTTAGGAAACTGAGAAGAACAGTAGCTCCTCTTCAGTCCAATACACTGTACTTGCTGGGAACAGACGGGAGGGCTATTTGCACTGTGTATGGCAATGGGAGCACAATAGTGACTTTCCTTACCAGAAAACAACTCTTGCTCGTAGGACCAGAAACTGCATGTGATTCCACTCCATTTAGGACTGGGAAACAAATGCTAGCTCGCCTTACCAAAACAAACTCTGCTTTAGAGAAAAGAGCACTCTTCTACTCTACTGTGTTCCATATGGGGTCCAAACAGTGAGCTTGCTCAGAGCAAAATAACTGTGCTCCCTACACACACGGACCATATCTAGTTCAACTCTGCTTAGGAAACTGACAAGAACAGTAGCTCCTATTCAGTCCAATACACTGTACTTGATGGGAAAAGACGGGAGTGCTATTTGCCTTCTGTAAGGCAATGGGAGCACAATAGTGACTTTCCTTACCAGAAAACAACTCTTGCCCTAGGACCAGAAACTGCATGTGATTCAACTCCATTTAGGAGTAGGAAACAAACGCTAGCTCGCCTTACAAGAAACACACTCTGCTTTTGAGAAAAGAGCACTCTTCTACTCTACTGTGTTTCCTATGGTGTCCGAACATTGAGCTTGCTCAGAACAAAAGAACTGTGCTTCCTACACACATGGCCATATCTAGTTCAATTCTGCTTAGGAACCTGACAAGAACAGTAGCTCCTCTTCAGTCCAATACACTGTACGTGCTGGGAACAGACGCCACTGCTATTTGTCCTGTGTATGGCAATGGCAGCACAATAGTGACTCTTCTTACCATAAAACAACTCTTGCTCGTAGGACCAGAAACTGCATGTGATTCAACTCCATTTAGGACTGGGAAACAAAAGCTAGCTCACATTACAGACACACACTCTGCTTTAGAGAAAAGAAAACTCTTCTACTCTACTGTGTTTCCTATAGGGCCAGAACAGTGAGCTTGCTCAGAACAAAAGAAATGTGCTTCCAATACATGGCCATAACTAGTTCAACTCTGCTTAGGAAACTGACAAGAACAGTAGCTCCTCTTCCGTCCAATACACTGTACTTGCTGGGAACAGAAGCGAGTGCTATTTGCACTGTGTATGGCAATGGAAGCGCAATAGTTACTTTCCTTACCAGAAAACAACTCTTGCTCGTAGGACCAGAAACTGCATGTGATTCAACTCCATTTAGGACTGGGAAACAAACTCTAGCTCGCTTTACAAGAAACACACTCTGCTTTTGAGAAAAGAGCACTCTTCTACTCTACTGTGTTTCCTATAGGGCCAGAACAGTGAGCTTGCTCAGAACATAAGAACTGTGCTTCCTACACACACGGGCCATATCTAGTTCAACTCTGCTTAGGAAACTGACAAGAACAGTAGCTCCTCTTCAGTCCGATACACTGTACTTGTGGGGAACAGAAGCGAGTGACATTTGCACTGTGTATGGCAATTGGAGCACAATAGTGACTTGTCTTACCAGAAAACAACTCTTGCTCATAGGACTAGAAACTGCATGTGATTCCACTCCATTTAGGACTGGGAAACAAATGCTAGCTCGCCTTACTAGAAACACACTCTGCTTTTGAGAAAAGAGCACTCTTCTACTCTACTGTGTTTCCTATGTGTTCCGAACAGTGAGCTTGCTCAGAACAAAAAAACTGTGCTTCCTACACACACGGCCATATCTAGTTCAAGTCTGCTTAGGAACCTGACAATAACAGTAGATCCTCTTCAGTCCAATACACTGTACGTGCTGGGAACAGACGCCAGTGCTATTTGTCCTGTGTATGGCAATGGCAGCACAATAGTGACTCTTCTTACCAGAAAACAACTCTTGCTCGTAGGACCAGAAACTGCATGTGATTCAACTCCATTTAGGACTGGGAAACAAAAGCTAGCTCACCTTACAGAAACACACTCTGCTTTAGAGAAAAGAGCACTCTTCTACTCTACTGTGTTTCCTATAGGGCCAGAACAGTGAGAATGCTCAGAACAAAGAACTGTGCTTCCTGGATACGAGCCATATCTAGTTCAACTCTGCTTAGGAAACTGACAGGAACAGTAGCTCCTCTTCATTCCGATACACTGTACTTGCTGGGAACAGACGCGAGTGCTATTTGCACTGTGTATGGCAATGGGAGCGCAATAGTGACTTTCCTTTCCAGAAAACAACTCTTGATCGTAGGACCAGAAACTGCATGTGATTCAACTCCATTTAGGACTGGAAAACAAATGCTAGCTCGCCTTACATGAAACACACTCTGCTTTTGAGAAAAGATCACTCTTCTACTCTACTGTGTTTCCTATGGGGTCCGAACAGTGAGCTTGCTCAGAACAAAAGAACTGTGCTTCCTACACACACGGGCCATATATAGTTCAACTCTGCTTAGGAAACTGACAAGAACACTAGCTCCTCTTCAGTCCCATACACAGTACTTTCGGGGAACAGACGCGAGTGCTATTTGCACTGTGTATGGCAATTGGAGCACAATAGTGACTTGTCTTACCAGAAAACAACTCTTGCTCATAGGACAAAAAACTGCATGTGACTCAACTCCATTTATGACTGGGAAACAAATGCCTGCTCGACTTCCAAGAAACACACTCTGCTTTTGAGAAAAGAGCACTCTTCTACTCTACTGTGTTTCCTATGTGTTCCGAACAGTGAGCTTCCTCAGAACAAAAAAACTGTGCTTCCTACACACACGGCCATATCTAGTTCAATTCTGCTTAGGAACCTGACAAGAACAGTAGATCCTCTTCAGTCCAATACACTGTACTTGCTGGGAACAGACGCCAGTGCTATTTGTCCTGTGTATGGCAATGGCACAGCAATAGTGACTCTTGTTACCATAAAACAACTCTTGCTCGTAAGATTAGAAACTGCATGTGATTCAACTCCATTTAGGACTGGGAAACAAACGTTAGCTCGCCTTACAAGAAACACAGTCTGCTTTAGAGGAAAGAGCACTCTTCTACTCTACTGTGTTTCCTATAGGGCCAGAACAGTGAGCTTGCTCAGAACAAAAGAACTGTGCTTCCAACACAGGGCCATAACTAGTTCAACTCTTCTTAGGAAACTGACAAGAACAGTAGCTCCTCTTCTGTCCAATACACTGTACTTGCTGGGAACAGACGAGAGGGCTATTTGCACTGTGGATGGCAATTGGAGCACAATAGTGACTTGTCTTACCAGAAAACAACTCTTGCTCGTTGGACAAAAAACTGCATGTGACTCAACTCCATTTAGGACTGGGAAACAAACGCTAGCTCGACTTCCAAGAAACACACTCTGCTTTTGAGAAAAGAGCACTCTTCTACTCTACTGTGTTTCCTATGTGTTCCGAACACTGAGCTTGCTCAGAAAAAAAAACTGTGCTTCCTACACACACGGCCATATCTAGTTCAACTCTGCTTAGGAAACTGACAAGAACAGTAGCTCCTCTTCAGTCCAATACACTGTACTTGCTGGCAACAGGCGCATGTGCTATTTGCACTGTGTATGTCAATGGGAGCGCAATAGTGACTTTCCTTACCAGAAAACAACTCTTGCTCATAGGACTAGAAACTGCATGTGATTCCACTCCATTTAGGACTGGGAAACAAATGCTAGCTCGCCTTACAAGAAACACACTCTGCTTTAGAGAAAATAGCACTGTTCTACTCTACTGTGTTTCCTATGGGGTCCAAACAGTGAGCTTGCTCAGAACAAATGAACTGTTCTTAATACACACACGGACCACATCTAGTTCAACTCTGCTTAGGAAACTGACAAGAACAGTAGCTCCTATTCAGTCCAATACACTGTACTTGCTGGGAAAAGTCGCGAGTGCTATTTGCCTTGTGTAGGGCAATGGGAGCACAATAGTGACTTTCCTTACCAGAAAACAACTCTTGTTCATAGGACCAGAAACTGCATGTGATTCAACTCCATTTAAGACTGGGAAACAAACTCTAGCTCGCTTTACAAGAAACACACTCTGCTTTTGAGAAAATAGCACTCTTCTACTCTACTGTGTTTCCTGTAGAACCAGAACAGTGACCTTGCTCAGAACATAAGAACTGTGCTTCCTACACACACGGGCCATATCTAGTTCAACTCTGCTTAGGAAACTGACAAGAACAGTAGCTCCTCTTCAGTCCGATACACTGTACTTGCAGGGAACAGACGCGAGTGCTATTTGCACTGTGTATGGCAATTGAAGCACAATAGTGACTCGCCCTACCAGAAAACAACTCTTGCTTGTAGGACAAAAACCTGCATGTGAGTCAGCTCCATTTAGGACTGGGAAACAAACGCTAGCTCGCCTTACAAGAAACACACTCTGCTTTTGAGAAAAGAGCTCTCTTCTACTCTGCTGTGTTTCCTATAGGGCCAGAACAGTGAGCTTACTCAGAACAAAAGAACTGTGCTTCCTACACACACGGGCCATATCTAGTTCAACTCTACTTAGGAAACTGACAAGAACAGTAACTCCTATTCAGTCCAATACACTGTACTTGCTGGGAAAAGATGCGAGTGCTATTTGCATTGTGTAAGGCAATGGGCACGCAATAGTGACTTTCCTTTCCAGAAAACAACTCTTGTTCTTAGGACCAGAAACTGCATGTGACTCAAAACCATTTAGGACTGGGAAACAAACGCTAGCTCGCTTTACAAGAAACACACTCTGCTTTTGAGAAAAGAGCACTCTTCTACTCTACTGTGTTTCCTATAGGGCCAGAACAGTGAGCTTGCTCAGAACATAAGAACTGTGCTTCCTACACACACGGGCCATATCTAGTTCAACTCTGCTTAGGAAACTGACAAGAACAGTAGCTCCTCTTCAGTCCGATACACTGTACTTGTGGGGAACAGAAGCGAGTGATATTTGCACTGTGTATGGCAATTGAAGCACAATAGTGACTTGTCTTACCAGAAAACAACTCTTGCTCGTAAGACAAAAAACTGCATGTGACTCAACTCCATTTAGGACTGGGAAACAAACGCTAGCTCGACTTCCAAGAAACACACTCTGCTTTTAAGAAAAGAGCACTCTTCTACTCTACTGTGTTTCCTATGTGTTCCGAACAGTGAGCTTGCTCAGAAAAAAAAAAACTGCTCTTCCTACACACACGGCCATATCTAGTTCAAGTATGCTTAGGAACATGACAAGAACAGTAGATCCTATTCAGTCCAATACACTGTACTTGCTGGGAACAGACGCCAGTGCTATTTGTCCTGTATATGTCAATGACAGCGCAATCGTGACTCTTCTTACCAGAAAACAACTCTTGTTCGTAGGACCAGAAACTGCATGTGATTCAACTCCATTTAGGACTGGGAAACAAACTCTAGCTCGCTTTACAAGAAACACACTCTGCTTTTGAGAAAAGAGCTCTCTTCTACTCAACTGTGTTTACTATAGGGCCAGAACAGTGAGCTTGCTCAGAAAAAAAGAACTGTGCTTCCTACACACACGGACCATATCTAGTTCAACTCTGCTTAGGAAACTGAGAAGAACAGTAGCTCCTCTTCAGTCCAATACACTGTATTTGCTGGGAACAGACGGGAGGGCTATTTGCACTGTGTATGGCAATGGGAGCACAATAGTGACTTTCCTTACCAGAAAACAACTCTTGCTCGTAGGACCAGAAACTGCATGTGATTCCACTCCATTTAGTACTGGGAAACAAATGCTAGCTCGCCTTACAAAAACAAACTCTGCTTTAGAGAAAAGAGCACTCTTCTACTCTACTGTGTTTCCTATGGGGTCCAAACAGTGAGCTTGCTCAGAACAAAATAACTGTGCTCCCTACACACACGGACCATATCTAGTTCAATTCTGCTTAGGAAACTGACAAGAACAGTAGCTCCTATTCAGTCCAATACACTGTACTTGATGGGAAAAGACGCGAGAGCTATTTGCCTTGTGTAGGGCAATGGGAGCACAATAGTGACTTTCCTTACCAGAAAACAACTCTTGCCCTAGGACCAGAAACTGCATGTGATTCAACTCCATTTAGGAGTAGGAAACAAACGCTAGCTCGCCTTACAAAAACACACTCTGCTTTTGAGAAAAGAGCACTCTTCTACTCTACTGTGTTTCCTATGGTGTCCGAACATTGAGCTTGCTCAGAACAAAAGAACTGTGCTTAATACACACACGGACCACATCTAGTTCAACTCTGCTTAGGAAACTGACAGGAACCGTAGCTCCTATTCAGTCCAATACACTGTACTTGCTGGGAAAAGACGCGAGTGCTATTTGCCTTGTGTAGGGCAATGGGGGCGCAATAGTGACTTTCCTTACCAGAAAACAACTCTTGTTCGTAGGACCAGAAACTGCATGTGATTCAACTCCATTTAGGACTGGGAAACAAACTCTAGCTCGCTTTACAAGAAACACACTCTGTTTTAGAGAAAAGAGCACTCTTCTACTCTACTGTGTTTCCTATAGGGCTAGAACAGTGAGCTTGCTCAGAACATAAGAACTGTGCTTCCTACACACACGGGCCATATCTAGTTCAACTCTGCTTAGGAAACTGACAAGAACAGTAGCTCCTCTTCAGTCCAATACACTGTACGTGCTGAGAACAGACGCCACTGCTATTTGTCCTGTGTATGGCAATGGCAGCACAATAGTGACTCTTCTTACCATAAAACAACTCTTGCTCGTAGGACCAGAAACTGCATGTGATTCAACTCCATTTAGGACTGGGAAACAAAAGCTAGCTCACCTTACAGAAACACACTCTGCTTTAGAGAAAAGAGCACTCTTCTACTCTACTGTGTTTCCTATAGGGCCAGAACAGTGAGAATGCTCAGAACAAAGAACTGTGCTTCCTACATACGAGCCATATCTAGTTCAACTCTGCTTAGGAAACTGACAAGAACAGTAGCTCCTCTTCAGTCCAATACACTGTACTTGCTGGCAACAGGCGCATGTGCTATTTGCACTGTGTATGTCAATGGGAGCGCAATAGTGACTTTCCTTACCAGAAAACAACTCTTGCTCATAGGACTAGAAACTGCATGTGATTCCACTCCATTTAGGACTGGGAAACAAATGCTAGCTCGCCTTACAAGAAACACACTCTGCTTTAGAGAAAATAGCACTGTTCTACTCTACTGTGTTTCCTATGGGGTCCAAACAGTGAGCTTGCTCAGAACAAAAGAACTGTGCTTAATACACACACGGACCACATCTAGTTCAACTCTGCTTAGGAAACTGACAAGAACAGTAGCTCCTATTCAGTCCAATACACTGTACTTGCTGGGAAAAGACGCGAGTGCTATTTGCCTTGTGAAGGGCAATGGGAGCGCAATAGTGACTTTCCTTACCAGAAAACAACTCTTGTTCATAGGACCAGAAACTGCATGTGATTCAACTCCATTTAGGACTGGGAAACAAACTCTAGCTCGCTTTACAAGAAACACACTCTGTTTTTGAGAAAAGAGCACTCTTCTACTCTACTGTGTTTTCTATAGGGCTAGAACAGTGAGCTTGCTCAGAACAAAAGAACTGTGCTTCCTACACACATGGCCATATCTAGTTCAATTCTGCTTAGGAACCTGACAATAACAGTAGATCCTCTTCAGTCCAATACACTGTACGTGCTGGGAACAGACGAGAGTGCTATTTGCACTGTGTATGGCAATGGCAGCACAATAGTGACTCTTCTTACCATAAAACAACTCTTGATCGTAGGACCAGAAACTGCATGTGATTCAACTCCATTTAGGACTGGGAAATAAAAGCTAGCTCACCTTACAGAAACACACTCTGCTTTAGAGAAAAGAGCACTCTTCTACTCTACTGTGTTTCCTATAGGGCCAGAACAGTGAGCTTGCTCAGAATAAAGAAGAGTGCTTCCTACACATGGGCCATATCTAGTTCAACTCTGCTTAGGAAACTGACAAGAACAGTAGCTCCTCTTCAGTCCGATACACTGTACTTGCAGGGAAGAGACGCGAGTGCTATTTGCACTGTGTATGGCAATTGGAGCACAATAGTGTCTCGCCCTACCAGAAAACAACTCTTGCTCGTAGGACAAAAACCTGCATGTGAGTCAACTCCATTTAGGACTGGGAAACAAACGCTAGCTCGCCTTACAAGAAACACACTCTGCTTTTGAGAAAAGAGCACTCTTCTACTCTGCTGTGTTTCCTATAGGGCCAGAACAGTGAGCTTGCTCAGAACAAAAGAACTGTGCTTCCTACACACACGGGCCATATCTAGTTCAACTCTACTTAGGAAACTGACAAGAACAGTAACTCCTATTCAGTCCAATACACTGTACTTGCTGGGAAAAGACGCGAGTGCTATTTGCCTTGTGTAAGGCAATGGGCGCGCAATAGTGATTTTCCTTACCAGAAAACAACTCTTGTTCTTAGGACCAGAAACTGCATGTGACTCAAATCCATTTAGGACTGGGAAACAAACGCTAGCTCGCCTTACAAGAAACACACTCTGCTTTTGAGTAAAGAGCACTCTTCTCCTCTACTGTGTTTCCTATAGGGTCTGAACAGTGAGCTTGCTCAGAACAAAAGAACTGTGCTTGCTGCACACACGGGCCATATCTAGTTCAACTCTGCTTAGGAAACTTACAAGAACAGTAGCTCCTCTTCAGTCCGATACACTGTACTTGCTGGCAACAGACGCGAGAGCTATTTGCATTATGTATGGCAATGGGAGCGCAATAGTGACTTTCCTTACCAGAAAACAACACTTGCTCGTTGGTCAAAAAACTGCATGTCACTCAAGTCCATTTAGGACTGGGAAACAAACGTTAGCTCGACTTCCAAGAAACACACTCTGCTTTTCAGAAAAGAGCACTCTTCTACTCTACTGTGTTTCCTATGTGTTCCGAACAGTGAGCTTGCTCAGAACAGAAAAACTGTGCTTCTTACACACACGGCCATATCTAGTTCAAGTCTGATTAGGAACCTGACAAGAACAGTAGATCCTCTTCAGTCCAATACACTGTACTTGCTGGGAACAGATGCGAGTGCTATTTGTTCTGTGTATGGCAATGGCAGCGCAATAGTGACTCTTCTTACCAGAAAACAACTCTTGCTCGTAGGACCAGAAACTACATGTGATTCATCTCCATTTAGGACTGGGAAACAAACTCTAGCTCGCTTTACAAGAAACACACTCTGCTTTTGAGAAAAGAGCACTCTTCTACTCTACTGTGTTTCCTATAGGGCCAGAACAGTGAGCTTGCTCAGAAAAAAAGAACTGTGCTTCCTACACACACGGACCATATCTAGTTCAACTCTGGTTAGGAAACTGAGAAGAACAGTAGCTCCTCTTCAGTCCAATACACTGTACTTGCTGGGAACAGACGGGAGGGCTATTTGCACTGTGTATGGCAATGGGAGCGCAATAGTGACTTTCCTTACCAGAAAACAACTCTTACTCGTAGGACCAGAAACTGCATGTGATTCCACTCAATTTAGGACTGGGAAACAAATGCTAGCTCGCCATACAAAAACACACTTTGCTTTAGAGGAAAGAGCACTCTTTTACTCTACTGTGTTTCCTATGAGATCCAAACAGTGAGCTTGCTCAGAACAAAAGAACTGTGCTTCCTACACATACGGACCATATCTAGTTCAACTCTGCTTAGGAAACTGACAAGAACAGTAGCTTCTATTCACTCCAATACACTGTACTTGCTGGGAAAAGACTCGAGTGCTATTTGCCTTGTATAGGGTAATGGGAGCACAATAGTGACTTTCCTTACCAGAAAACAACTCTTGCTCGTAGGACCAGAAACTGCATGTGATTCAACTCCATTTAGGAGTAGGAAACAAACGCTAGCTCGCCTTACAAAAACACACTCTGCTTTTGAGAAAAGAGCACTCTTCTACTATACTGTGTTTCCTATGGGGTCCGAACAGTGAGCTTGCTCAGAACAAAAGAACTGTGCTTCCTACACACACGGGCCATATCTAGTTCAACTCTGCTTACGAAACTGACAAGAACACTAGCTCCTCTTCAGTCCAATACACTGTACTTTCGGGGAACAGACGCGAGTGCTATTTGCACTGTGTATGGCAATTGGAGCACAATAGTGACTTGTCTTACCAGAAAACAACTCCTGCTCGTAGGACAAAAATCTGCATGTGACTCAACTCCATTTAGGACTGGGAAAAAAACGCTAGCTCGACTTCCAAGAAACAAACTCTGCTTTTGAGAAAAGAGCACTCTTCTACTCTACTGTGTTTCCTATGTGTTCTGAACAGTGAGCTTCCTCAGAACAAAAAAACTGTGCTTCCTACACTCACGGCCATATCTAGTTCAATTCTGCTTAGGAACCTGACAAGAACAGTAGATCCTCTTCAGTCCATTACACTGTACTTGCTGGGAACAGACGCCAGTGCTATTTGTCCTGTGTATGGCAAAGGCAGAGCAATAGGGACTCTTGTTACCATAAAACAACTCTTGCTCGTAAGACTAGAAACTCCATGTGATTCAACTCCATTTAGGACCGGGAAACAAACGCTAGCTAGCCTTACAAGAAACACACTCTGCTTTAGAGAAAAGAGCACTCTTCTACTCTACTGTGTTTCCTATAGGGCCAGAAAAGTGAGCTTGCTCAGAACTAAAGAACTGTGCTTCCTACGCACACGGGCCATATCTAGTTCAACTCTGCTTAGGAAACTGATAAGAACAGTAGCTCCTCTTCAGTTCCATACACTGTACTTGCTGGGAACAGACGCAAGTGCTATTTGCACACTGTGTATGGCAATGAGAGCCCAATAGTGACTTTCCTTACCAGAAAACAACTCTTGCTCGTAGGACCAGAAACTGCATGTGATTCCACTCCATTTAGGACTGGGAAGCAAAAGCTAGCTCGCCTTACAAGAAACACACTCTGCTTTAGAGAAAAGAGCACTCTTCTACTCTACTGTGTTTCCTATGGGGTCCAAACAGTGAGCTTGCTCAGAACAAAAGAATTGTGCTTCCTACACACACGGACCATATCTCGTTCAACTCTGCTTAGGAAACTGACAAGAACAGTAGCTCCTCTTCAGTCCAATACACTGTACTTGCTGGGAACAGACGCCAGTGCTATTTGTCCTGTGTATGGCAATGGCATAGCAATAGTGACTCTTGTTACCATAAAACAACTCTTGCTCGTAAGACTAGAAACTGCATGTGATTCAACTCCATTTAGGACTGGGAAACAAACGCTAGCTCGCCTTACAAGAAACACACTCTGCTTTAGAGAAAAGAGCACTCTTCTACTCTACTGTGTTTCCTATAGGGCCAGAAGAGTGAGCTTGCTCAGAACAAAAGAACTGTGCTTCCTACCCACGGGCCATAACTAGTTCAACTCTGCTTAGGAAACTGACAAGAACAGTAGCTCCTCTTCCGTCCAATACACTGTACTTGCTGGGAACAGACGGGAGGGCTATTTACTGTGGATGGCAATGGGAGCAAAAGAGTGACTTTCCTTACCAGAAAACAGCTCTTGCTCTTAGGACCAGAAACTGCATGTGATTCAACTCCATTTAGGACTGGGAAACAAATGCTAGCTCGCCTTACATGAAACACACTCTGCTTTTGATTAAAGAGCACTCTTCTACTCTACTGTGTTTCCTATGAGGTCCGAACAGTGAGCTGGCTCAGAACAAAAGAACTGTGCTTCCTACACACACGGGCCATATCTAGTTCAACTCTGCTTAGGAAACTGACAAGAACAGTAGCTCCTCTTCAGTCCAATACACTGTACTTGCTGGCAACAGGCGCATGTGCTATTTGCACTGTGTATGTCAATGGGAGCGCAATAGTGACTTTCCTTACCAGAAAACAACTCTTCCTCATAGGACTAGAAACTGCATGTGATTCCACTCCATTTAGGACTGGGAAACAAATGCTAGCTCGCCTTACAAGAAACACACTCTGCTTTAGAGAAAATAGCACTGTTCTACTCTACTGTGTTTCCTATGGGGTCCAAACAGTGAGCTTGCTCAGAACAAAAGAACTGTGCTTAATACACACACGGACCACATCTAGTTCAACTCTGCTTAGGAAACTGACAAGAACAGTAGCTCCTATTCAGTCAAATACACTGTACTTGCTGGGAAAAGACGCGAGTGCTATTTGCCTTGTGTAGGGCAATGGGAGCGCAATAGTGACTTTCCTTACCAGAAAACAACTCTTGTTCGTAGGACCAGAAACTGCATGTGATTCAACTCCATTTAGGAGTAGGAAACAAACGCTAGCTCGCCTTACAAAAACACACTCTGCTTTTGAGAAAAGAGCACTCTTCTACTCTACTGTGTTTCCTATGGTGTCCGAACATTGAGCTTGCTCAGAACAAAACAACTGTGCTTAATACACACACGGGCCACATCTAGTTCAACTCTGCTTAGGAAACTGACAAGAACAGTAGCTCCTATTCAGTCCAATACACTGTACTTGCTGGGAAAAGACGCGAGTGCTATTTGCCTTGTGTAGGGCAATGGGAGCGCAATAGTGACTTTCCTTACCAGAAAACAACTCTTGTTCGTAGGACCAGATACTGCATGTGATTCAACTCCATTTAGGACTGGGAAACAAACTCTAGCTCGCTTTACAAGAAACACACTCTGTTTTTGAGAAAAGAGCACTCTTCTACTCTACTGTGTTTCCTATAGGGCTAGAACAGTGAGCTTGCTCAGAACATAAGAACTGTGCTTCCTACACACACGGGCCATATCTAGTTCAACTCTGCTTAGGAAACTGACAAGAACAGTAGCTCCTCTTCAGTCCAATACACTGTACGTGCTGGGAACAGACGCCACTGCTATTTGTCCTGTGTATGGCAATGGCAGCACAATAGTGACTCTTCTTACCATAAAACAACTCTTGCTCGTAGGACCAGAAACTGCATGTGATTCAACTCCATTTAGGACTGGGAAACAAAAGCTAGGTCACCTTACAGAAACACACTCTGCTTTAGAGAAAAGAGCACTCTTCTACTCTACTGTGTTTCCTATAGGGCCAGAACAGTGAGAATGCTCAGAACAAAGAACTGTGCTTCCTACATACGAGCCATATCTAGTTCAACTCTGCTTAGGAAACTGACAAGAACAGTAGCTCCTCTTCAGTCCAATACACTGTACTTGCTGGCAACAGGCGCATGTGCTATTTGCACTGTGTATGTCAATGGGAGCGCAATAGTGACTTTCCTTACCAGAAAACAACTCTTGCTCATAGGACTAGAAACTGCATGTGATTCCACTCCATTTAGGACTGGGAAACAAACGCTAGCTCGCCTTACAAGAAACACACTCTGCTTTAGAGAAAATAGCACTGTTCTACTCTACTGTGTTTCCTATGGGGTCCAAACAGTGAGCTTGCTCAGAACAAAAGAACTGTGCTTAATACACACACGGACCACATCTAGTTCAACTCTGCTTAGGAAACTAACAAGAACAGTAGCTCCTATTCAGTCCAATACACTGTACTTGCAGGGAAAAGACGCGAGTGCTATTTGCCTTGTGAAGGGCAATGGGAGCGCAATAGTGACTTTCCTTACCAGAAAACAACTCTTGTTCATAGGACCAGAAACTGCATGTGATTCAACTCCATTTAGGACTGGGAAACAAACTCTAGCTCGCTTTACAAGAAACACACTCTGTTTTTGAGAAAAGAGCACTCTTCTACTCTACTGTGTTTCCTATAGGGCTAGAACAGTGAGCTTGCTCAGAACAAAAGAATTGTGCTTCCTACACACACGGACCATATCTAGTTCAACTCTGCTTAGGAAACTGACAAGAACAGTAGCTCCTCTTCAGTCCAATACACTGTACTTGCTGGGAACAGACGCCAGTGCTATTTGTCCTGTGTATGGCAATGGCATAGCAATAGTGACTCTTGTTACCATAAAACAACTCTTGCTCGTAAGACTAGAAACTGCATGTGATTCAACTCCATTTAGGACTGGGAAACAAACGCTAGCTCGCCTTACAAGAAACACACTCTGCTTTAGAGAAAAGAGCACTCTTCTACTCTACTGTGTTTCCTATAGGGCCAGAACAGTGTGCTTGCTCAGATCAAAAGAACTGTGCTTCCTACCCACGGGCCATAACTAGTTCAACTCTGCTTAGGAAACTGACAAGAACAGTAGCTCCTCTTCCGTCCAATACACTGTACTTGCTGGGAACAGATGGGAGGGCTATTTACTGTGGATGGCAATGGGAGCAAAATAGTGACTTTCCTTACCAGAAAACAGCTCTTGCTCTTAGGACCAGAAACTGCATGTGATTCAACTCCATTTAGGACTGGGAAACAAATGCTAGCTCGCCTTACATGAAACACACTCTGCTTTTGATTAAAGAGCACTCTTCTACTCTACTGTGTTTCCTATGAGGTCCGAACAGTGAGCTGGCTCAGAACAAAAGAACTGTGCTTCCTACACACACGGGCCATATCTAGTTCAACTCTGCTTAGGAAACTGACAAGAACAGTAGCTCCTCTTCAGTCCAATACACTGTACTTGCTGGCAACAGGCGCATGTGCTATTTGCACTGTGTATGTCAATGGGAGCGCAATAGTGACTTTCCTTACCAGAAAACAACTCTTCCTCATAGGACTAGAAACTGCATGTGATTCCACTCCATTTAGGACTGGGAAACAAATGCTAGCTCGCCTTACAAGAAACACACTCTGCTTTAGAGAAAATAGCACTGTTCTTCTCTACTGTGTTTCCTATGGGGTCCAAACAGTGAGCTTGCTCAGAACAAAAGAACTGTGCTTAATACACACACGGACCACATCTAGTTCAACTCTGCTTAGGAAACTGACAAGAACAGTAGCTCCTATTCAGTCAAATACACTGTACTTGCTGGGAAAAGACGCGAGTGCTATTTGCCTTGTGTAGGGCAATGGGAGCGCAATAGTGACTTTCCTTACCAGAAAACAACTCTTGTTCGTAGGACCAGAAACTGCATGTGATTCAACTCCATTTAGGAGTAGGAAACAAACGCTAGCTCGCCTTACAAAAACACACTCTGCTTTTGAGAAAAGAGCACTCTTCTACTCTACTGTGTTTCCTATGGTGTCCGAACATTGAGCTTGCTCAGAACAAAACAACTGTGCTTAATACACACACGGGCCACATCTAGTTCAACTCTGCTTAGGAAACTGACAAGAACAGTAGCTCCTATTCAGTCCAATACACTGTACTTGCTGGGAAAAGACGCGAGTGCTATTTGCCTTGTGTAGGGCAATGGGAGCACAATAGTGACTTTCCTTACCAGAAAACAACTCTTGTTCGTAGGACCAGAAACTGCATGTGATTCAACTCCATTTAGGACTGGGAAACAAACTCTAGCTTGCTTTACAAGAAACACACTCTGTTTTTGAGAAAAGAGCACTCTTCTACTCTACTGTGTTTCCTATAGGGCTAGAACAGTGAGCTTGCTCAGAACATAAGAACTGTGCTTCCTACACACACGGGCCATATCTAGTTCAACTCTGCTTAGGAAACTGACAAGAACAGTAGCTCCTCTTCAGTCCAATACACTGTACGTGCTGGGAACAGACGCCACTGCTATTTGTCCTGTGTATGGCAATGGCAGCACAATAGTGACTCTTCTTACCATAAAACAACTCTTGCTCGTAGGACCAGAAACTGCATGTGATTCAACTCCACTTAGGACTGGGAAACAAAAGCTAGCTCACCTTACAGAAACACACTCTGCTTTAGAGAAAAGAGCACTCTTCTACTCTACTGTGTTTCCTATAGGGCCAGAACAGTGAGAATGCTCAGAACAAAGAACTGTGCTTCCTACATACGAGCTATATCTAGTTCAACTCTGCTTAGGAAACTGACAAGAACAGTAGCTCCTCTTCAGTCCTATACACTGTACTTGCTGGCAACAGGCGCATGTGCTATTTGCACTGTGTATGTCAATGGGAGCGCAATAGTGACTTTCCTTACCAGAAAACAACTCTTGCTCATAGGACTAGAAACTGCATGTGATTCCACTCCATTTAGGACTGGAAAACAAATGCTAGCTCGCCTTACAAGAAACACACTCTGCTTTAGAGAAAATAGCACTGTTCTACTCTACTGTGTTTCCTATGGGGTCCAAACAGTGAGCTTGCTCAGAACAAAAGAACTGTGCTTAATACACACACGGACCACATCTAGTTCAACTCTGCTTAGGAAACTGACAAGAACAGTAGCTCCTATTCAGTCCAATACACTGTACTTGCTGGGAAAAGACGCGAGTGCTATTTGCCTTGTGAAGGGCAATGGGAGCGCAATAGTGACTTTCCTTACCAGAAAACAACTCTTGTTCATAGGACCAGAAACTGCATGTGATTCAACTCCATTTAGGACTGGGAAACAAACTCTAGCTCGCTTTACAAGAAACACACTCTGTTTTTGAGAAAAGAGCACTCTTCTACTCTACTGTGTTTCCTATAGGGCTAGAACAGTGAGCTTGCTCAGAACAAAAGAACTGTGCTTCCTACACACATGGCCATATCTAGTTCAATTCTGCTTAGGAACCTGACAATAACAGTAGATCCTCTTCAGTCCAATACACTGTACGTGCTGGGAACAGACGACAGTGCTATTTGCACTGTGTATGGCAATGGCAGCACAATAGTGACTCTTCTTACCATAAAACAACTCTTGATCGTAGGACCAGAAACTGCATGTGATTCAACTCCATTTAGGACTGGGAAACAAAAGCTAGCTCACCTTACAGAAACACACTCTGCTTTAGAGAAAAGAGCACTCTTCTACTCTACTGTGTTTCCTATAGGGCCAGAACAGTGAGCTTGCTCAGAATAAAGAACTGTGCTTCCTACACACGGGCCATATCTAGTTCAACTCTGCTTAGGAAACTGACAAGAACAGTAGCTCCTCTTCAGTCCGATACACTGTACTTGCAGGGAACAGACGCGAGTGCTATTTGCACTGTGTATGGCAATTGGAGCACAATAGTGACTCGCCCTACCAGAAAACAACTCTTGCTCGTAGGACAAAAACCTGCATGTGAGTCAACTCCATTTAGGACTGGGAAACAAACGCTAGCTCGCCTTACAAGAAACACACTCTGCTTTTGAGAAAAGAGCACTCTTCTACTCTGCTGTGTTTCCTATAGGGCCAGAACAGTGAGCTTGCTCAGAACAAAAGAACTGTGCTTCCTACACACACGGGCCATATCTAGTTCAACTCTACTTAGGAAACTGACAAGAACAGTAACTCCTATTCAGTCCAATACACTGTACTTGCTGGGAAAAGACACGAGTGCTATTTGCCTTGTGTAAGGCAATGGGCGCGCAATAGTGATTTTCCTTTCCAGAAAACAACTCTTGTTCTTAGGACCAGAAACTGAATGTGACTCAAATCCATTTAGGACTGGGAAACAAACACTAGCTCGCCTTACAAGAAACACACTCTGCTTTTGAGTAAAGAGCACTCTTCTCCTCTACTGTGTTTCCTATGGGGTCTGAACAGTGAGCTTGCTCAGAACAAAAGAACTGTGCTTCCTGCACACACGGGCCATATCTAGTTCAACTCTGCTTAGGAAACTTACAAGAACAGTAGCTCCTCTTCAGTCCGATACACTGTACTTGCTGGCAAAGGACGCGAGAGCTATTTGCACTATGTATGGCAAGGGGAGCGCAATAGTGACTTTCCTTACCAGAAAACAACTCTTGCTCGTTGGTCAAAAAACTGCATGTCACTCAACTCCATTTAGGACTGGGAAACAAACGTTAGCTCGACTTCCAAGAAACACACTCTGCTTTTCAGAAAAGAGCACTCTTCTACTCTACTGTGTTTCCTATGTGTTCCGAACAGTGAGCTTGCTCAGAACAGAAAAACTGTGCTTCTTACACACACGGCCATATCTAGTTCAAGTCTGCTTAGGAACCTGACAAGAACAGTAGATCCTCTTCAGTCCAATACACTGTACTTGCTGGGAACAGATGCGAGTGCTATTTGTTCTGTGTATGGCAATGGCAGCGCAATAGTGACTCTTCTTTCCAGAAAACAACTCTTGCTCGTAGGACCAGAAACTACATGTGATTCATCTCCATTTAGGACTGGGAAACAAACTCTAGCTCGCTTTACAAGAAACACACTCTGCTTTTGAGAAAAGAGCACTCTTCTACTCTACTGTGTTTCCTATAGGGCCAGAACTGTGAGCTTGCTCAGAAAAAAAGAACTGTGCTTCCTACACACACGGGCCATATCTAGTTCAACTCTGCTTAGGAAACTGACAAGAACACTAGCTCCTCTTCAGTCCAATACACTGTACTTTCGGGGAACAGACGCGAGTGCTATTTGCACTGTGTACGGCAATTGGAGCACAATAGTGACTTGTCTTACCAGAAAACAACTCTTGCTCGTAGGACAAAAATCTGCATGTGACTCAACTCCATTTAGGACTGGGAAACAAACGCTAGCTCGACTTCCAAGAAACAAACTCTGCTTTTGAGAAAAGAGCACTCTTCTACTCTAATGTGTTTCCTATGTGTTCTGAACAGTGAGCTTCCTCAGAACAAAAAAAACTGTGCTTCCTACACACACGGCCATATCTACTTCAATTCTGCTTAGGAACCTGACAAGAACAGTAGATCCTCTTCAGTCCATTACACTGTACTTGCTGGGAACAGACGCCAGTGCTATTTGTCCTGTGTATGGCAAAGGCAGAGCAATAGTGACTCTTGTTACCATAAAACAACTCTTGCTCGTAAGACTAGAAACTCCATGGGATTCAACTCCATTTAGGACCGGGAAACAAACGCTAGCTAGCCTTACAAGAAACACACTCTGCTTTAGAGAAAAGAGCACTCTTCTACTCTACTGTGTTTCCTATAGGGCCAGAACAGTGAGCTTGCTCAGAACTAAAGAACTGTGCTTCCTACGCACACGGGCCATATCTAGTTCAACTCTGCTTAGGAAACTGATAAGAACAGTAGCTCCTCTTCAGTTCCATACACTGTACTTGCTGGGAACAGACCCAAGTGCTATTTGCACACTGTGTATGGCAATGGGAGCCCAATAGTGACTTTCCTTACCAGAAAACAACTCTTGCTCGTAGGACCAGAAACTGCATGTGATTCCACTCCATTTAGGACTGGGAAGCAAAAGCTAGCTCGCCTTACAAGAAACACACTCTGCTTTAGAGAAAAGAGCACTCTTCTACTCTACTGTGTTTCCTATGGGGTCCAAACAGTGAGCTTGCTCAGAACAAAAGAATTGTGCTTCCTACACACACGGACCATATCTAGTTCAACTCTGCTTAGGAAACTGACAAGAACAGTAGCTCCTCTTCAGTCCAATACACTGTACTTGCTGGGAACAGACGCCAGTGCTATTTGTCCTGTGTATGGCAATGGCATAGCAATAGTGACTCTTGTTACCATAAAACAACTCTTGCTCGTAAGACTAGAAACTGCATGTGATTCAACTCCATTTAGGACTGGGAAACAAACGCTAGCTCGCCTTACAAGAAACACACTCTGCTTTTGAGAAAAGAGCACTCTTCTACTCTACTGTGTTTCCTATAGGGCCAGAACAGTGAGCTTGCTCAGAACAAAAGAACTGTGCTTCCTACACACGGGCCATAACTAGTTCAACTCTGCTTAGGAAACTGACAAGAACAGTAGCTCCTCTTCCGTCCAATACACTGTACTTGCTGGGAACAGACGGGAGGGCTATTTACTGTGGATGGCAATGGTAGCAAAATAGTGACTTTCCTTACCAGAAAACAGCTCTTGCTCTTAGGACCAGAAACTGCATGTGATTCAACTCCATTTAGGACTGGGAAACAAATGCTAGCTCGCCTTACATGAAACACACTCTGCTTTTGATTAAAGAGCACTCTTCTACTCTACTGTGTTTCCTATGAGGTCCGAACAGTGAGCTGGCTCAGAACAAAAGAACTGTGCTTCCTACACACACGGGCCATATCTAGTTCAACTCTGCTTAGGAAACTGACAAGAACAGTAGCTCCTCTTCAGTCCAATACACTGTACTTGCTGGCAACAGGCGCATGTGCTATTTGCACTGTGTATGTCAATGGGAGCGCAATAGTGACTTTCCTTACCAGAAAACAACTCTTCCTCATAGGACTAGTACCTGCATGTGATTCCACTCCATTTAGGACTGGGAAACAAATGCTAGCTCGCCTTACAAGAAACACACTCTGCTTTAGAGAAAATAGCACTGTTCTACTCTACTGTGTTTCCTATGGGGTCCAAACAGTGAGCTTGCTCAGAACAAAAGAACTGTGCTTAATACACACACGGACCACATCTAGTTCAACTCTGCTTAGGAAACTGACAAGAACAGTAGCTCCTATTCAGTCAAATACACTGTACTTGCTGGGAAAAGACGCGAGTGCTATTTGCCTTGTGTAGGGCAATGGGAGTGCAATAGTGACTTTCCTTACCAGAAAACAACTCTTGTTCGTAGGACCAGAAACTGCATGAGATTCAACTCCATTTAGGACTGGGAAACAAACTCTAGCTCGCTTTACAAGAAACACACTCTGTTTTTGAGAAAAGAGCACTCTTCTACTCTACTGTGTTTCCTATAGGGCCAGAACAGTGACCTTGCTCAGAACATAAGAACTGTGCTTCCTACACACATGGGCCATATCTAGTTCAACTCTGCTTAGGAAACTGACAAGAACAGTAGCTCCTCTTCAGTCCGATACACTGTACTTGTGGGGAACAGAAGCGAGTGATATTTGCACTGTGTATGGCAATTGGAGCACAATAGTGACTCGCCCTACCAGAAAACAACTCTTGCTCGTAGGACAAAAACCTGCATGTGAGTCAACTCCATTTAGGACTGGGTAACAAACTCTAGCTCGCCTTACAAGAAACACACTCTGCTTTTGAGAAAAGAGCTCTCTTCTACTCTGCTGTGTTTCCTATAGGGCCAGAACAGTGAGCTTGCTCAGAACAAAAGAACTGTGCTTCCTACACACGGGCCATATCTAGTTCAACTCTACTTAGGAAACTGACAAGAACAGTAACTCCTATTCAGTCCAATACACTGTACTTGCTGGGAAAAAATGCGAGTGCTCTTTGCCTTGTGTAAGGCAATGGGCACGCAATAGTGACTTTCCTTTCCAGAAAACAGCTCTTGTTCTTAGGACCAGAAACTGCATGTGACTCAAAACCATTTAGGACTGGGAAACAAACGCTAGCTCGCTTTACAAGAAACACACTCTGCTTTTGAGAAAAGAGCACTCTTCTACTCTACTGTGTTTCCTATAGGGCCAGAACAGTGAGCTTGCTCAGAACAAAAGAACTGTGCTTCCTACACACACGGGCCATATCTAGTTCAACTCTGCTTAGGAAACTGACAAGAACACTAGCTCCTCTTCAGTCCAATACACTGTACTTTCGGGGAACAGACGCGAGTGCTATTTGCACTGTGTACGGCAATTGGAGCACAATAGTGACTTGTCTTACCAGAAAACAACTCTTGCTCGTAGGACAAAAATCTGCATGTGACTCAACTCCATTTAGGACTGGGAAACAAACGCTAGCTCGACTTCCAAGAAACAAACTCTGCTTTTGAGAAAAGAGCACTCTTCTACTCTAATGTGTTTCCTATGTGTTCTGAACAGTGAGCTTCCTCAGAACAAAAAAAACTGTGCTTCCTACACACACGGCCATATCTACTTCAATTCTGCTTAGGAACCTGACAAGAACAGTAGATCCTCTTCAGTCCATTACACTGTACTTGCTGGGAACAGACGCCAGTGCTATTTGTCCTGTGTATGGCAAAGGCAGAGCAATAGTGACTCTTGTTACCATAAAACAACTCTTGCTCGTAAGACTAGAAACTCCATGGGATTCAACTCCATTTAGGACCGGGAAACAAACGCTAGCTAGCCTTACAAGAAACACACTCTGCTTTAGAGAAAAGAGCACTCTTCTACTCTACTGTGTTTCCTATAGGGCCAGAACAGTGAGCTTGCTCAGAACTAAAGAACTGTGCTTCCTACGCACACGGGCCATATCTAGTTCAACTCTGCTTAGGAAACTGATAAGAACAGTAGCTCCTCTTCAGTTCCATACACTGTACTTGCTGGGAACAGACCCAAGTGCTATTTGCACACTGTGTATGGCAATGGGAGCCCAATAGTGACTTTCCTTACCAGAAAACAACTCTTGCTCGTAGGACCAGAAACTGCATGTGATTCCACTCCATTTAGGACTGGGAAGCAAAAGCTAGCTCGCCTTACAAGAAACACACTCTGCTTTAGAGAAAAGAGCACTCTTCTACTCTACTGTGTTTCCTATGGGGTCCAAACAGTGAGCTTGCTCAGAACAAAAGAATTGTGCTTCCTACACACACGGACCATATCTAGTTCAACTCTGCTTAGGAAACTGACAAGAACAGTAGCTCCTCTTCAGTCCAATACACTGTACTTGCTGGGAACAGACGCCAGTGCTATTTGTCCTGTGTATGGCAATGGCATAGCAATAGTGACTCTTGTTACCATAAAACAACTCTTGCTCGTAAGACTAGAAACTGCATGTGATTCAACTCCATTTAGGACTGGGAAACAAACGCTAGCTCGCCTTACAAGAAACACACTCTGCTTTTGAGAAAAGAGCACTCTTCTACTCTACTGTGTTTCCTATAGGGCCAGAACAGTGAGCTTGCTCAGAACAAAAGAACTGTGCTTCCTACACACGGGCCATAACTAGTTCAACTCTGCTTAGGAAACTGACAAGAACAGTAGCTCCTCTTCCGTCCAATACACTGTACTTGCTGGGAACAGACGGGAGGGCTATTTACTGTGGATGGCAATGGTAGCAAAATAGTGACTTTCCTTACCAGAAAACAGCTCTTGCTCTTAGGACCAGAAACTGCATGTGATTCAACTCCATTTAGGACTGGGAAACAAATGCTAGCTCGCCTTACATGAAACACACTCTGCTTTTGATTAAAGAGCACTCTTCTACTCTACTGTGTTTCCTATGAGGTCCGAACAGTGAGCTGGCTCAGAACAAAAGAACTGTGCTTCCTACACACACGGGCCATATCTAGTTCAACTCTGCTTAGGAAACTGACAAGAACAGTAGCTCCTCTTCAGTCCAATACACTGTACTTGCTGGCAACAGGCGCATGTGCTATTTGCACTGTGTATGTCAATGGGAGCGCAATAGTGACTTTCCTTACCAGAAAACAACTCTTCCTCATAGGACTAGTACCTGCATGTGATTCCACTCCATTTAGGACTGGGAAACAAATGCTAGCTCGCCTTACAAGAAACACACTCTGCTTTAGAGAAAATAGCACTGTTCTACTCTACTGTGTTTCCTATGGGGTCCAAACAGTGAGCTTGCTCAGAACAAAAGAACTGTGCTTAATACACACACGGACCACATCTAGTTCAACTCTGCTTAGGAAACTGACAAGAACAGTAGCTCCTATTCAGTCAAATACACTGTACTTGCTGGGAAAAGACGCGAGTGCTATTTGCCTTGTGTAGGGCAATGGGAGTGCAATAGTGACTTTCCTTACCAGAAAACAACTCTTGTTCGTAGGACCAGAAACTGCATGAGATTCAACTCCATTTAGGACTGGGAAACAAACTCTAGCTCGCTTTACAAGAAACACACTCTGTTTTTGAGAAAAGAGCACTCTTCTACTCTACTGTGTTTCCTATAGGGCCAGAACAGTGACCTTGCTCAGAACATAAGAACTGTGCTTCCTACACACATGGGCCATATCTAGTTCAACTCTGCTTAGGAAACTGACAAGAACAGTAGCTCCTCTTCAGTCCGATACACTGTACTTGTGGGGAACAGAAGCGAGTGATATTTGCACTGTGTATGGCAATTGGAGCACAATAGTGACTCGCCCTACCAGAAAACAACTCTTGCTCGTAGGACAAAAACCTGCATGTGAGTCAACTCCATTTAGGACTGGGTAACAAACTCTAGCTCGCCTTACAAGAAACACACTCTGCTTTTGAGAAAAGAGCTCTCTTCTACTCTGCTGTGTTTCCTATAGGGCCAGAACAGTGAGCTTGCTCAGAACAAAAGAACTGTGCTTCCTACACACGGGCCATATCTAGTTCAACTCTACTTAGGAAACTGACAAGAACAGTAACTCCTATTCAGTCCAATACACTGTACTTGCTGGGAAAAAATGCGAGTGCTCTTTGCCTTGTGTAAGGCAATGGGCACGCAATAGTGACTTTCCTTTCCAGAAAACAGCTCTTGTTCTTAGGACCAGAAACTGCATGTGACTCAAAACCATTTAGGACTGGGAAACAAACGCTAGCTCGCTTTACAAGAAACACACTCTGCTTTTGAGAAAAGAGCACTCTTCTACTCTACTGTGTTTCCTATAGGGCCAGAACAGTGAGCTTGCTCAGAACAAAAGAACTGTGCTTCCTACACACACGGGCCATATCTAGTTCAACTCTGCTTAGGAAACTGACAAGAACAGTAGCTCCTCTTCAGTCCGATACACTGTACTTGTGGGGAACAGAAGCGAGTGATATTTGCACTGTGTATGGCAATTGGAGCACAATAGTGACTTGTCTTACCAGAAAACAACTCTTGCTCGTTGGACAAAAAACTGCATGTGACTCAACTCCATTTAGGACTGGGAAACAAACGCTAGCTCGACTTCCAAGAAACACACTCTGCTTTTGAGAAAAGAGCACTCTTCTCCTCTACTGTGTTTCCTATGTGTTCCGAACAGTGAGCTTGCTCAGAAAAAAAAAACTGTGCTTCCTACACACACGGCCATATCTAGTTCAAGTCTGCTTAGGAACCTGACAAGAACAGTAGATCCTATTCAGTCCAATACACTGTACTTGCTGGGAACAGACGCCAGTGCTATTTGTCCTGTGTACGTCAATGACAGCGCAATCGTGGCTCTTCTTAACAGAAAACAACTCTTGCTCGAAGGATCAGAAACTGCATGTGATTCAACTCCATTTAGGACTGGGAAACAAACTCTAGCTCGCTTTACAAGAAACACACTCTGCTTTTGAGAAAAGAGCACTCTTCTACTCTACTGTGTTTCCTATAGGGCCAGAACAGTGAGCTTGCTCAGAAAAAAAGAACTGTGCTTCCTACACACACGGACCATATCTACTTCAACTCTGCTTAGGAAACTGAGAAGAACAGTAGCTCCTCTTCAGTCCAATACACTGTACTTGCTGGGAACAGACGACAGGGCTATTTGCACTGTGTATGGCAATGGGAGCACAATAGTGACTTTTTTTACCAGAAAACAACTCTTGCTCGTAGGACCAGAAACTGCATGTGATTCTACTCCATTTAGGACTGGGAAACAAATGCTAGCTCGCCTTACCAAAACAAACTCTGCTTTAGATAAAAGAGCACTCTTCTACTCTACTGTGTTCCCTATGGGGTCCAAACAGTGAGCTTGCTCAGAGCAAAATAACTGTGCTCCCTACACACACGGACCATATCTAGTTCAACTCTGCTTAGGAAACTGACAAGAACAGTAGCTCCTATTCAGTCCAATACACTGTACTTGCTGGGAAAAGACGCGAGTGCTATTTGCCTTCTGTAAGGCAATGGGAGCACAATAGTGACTTTCCTTACCAGAAAACAACTCTTGCCCTAGGACCAGAAACTGCATGTGATTCAACTCCATTTAGGAGTAGGAAACAAACGCTAGCTCGCCTTACAAGAAACACACTCTGCTTTTGAGAAAAGAGCACTCTTCTACTCTACTGTGTTTCCTATGGTGTCCGAACATTGAGCTTGCTCAGAACAAAAGAACTGTGCTTCCTGCACACACGGGCCATATCTAGTTCAACTCTGCTTAGGAAACTTACAAGAACAGTAGCTGCTCTTCAGTCCGATACACTGTACTTGCTGGCAACAGACGCGAGAGCTATTTGCACTATGTATGGCAAGGGGAGCGCAATAGTGACTCTCCTTACCAGAAAATAACTCGTGCTCGTAGGACCAGAAACTGCATGTGATTCCACTCCATTTAGGACTGGGAAACAAATGCTAGCTCGCCTTACAAAAACACACTCTGCTTTAGAGAAAAGAGCACTCTTCTACTCTACTGTGTTTCCTATAGGGTCAGAACAGTGAGCTTGCTCAGAACAAAAGAAGTGTGCTTCCTACACACGGGCCATATCTAGTTCAACTCTGCTTAGGAAACTGACAAGAACAGTAGCTCCTCTTCATTCCGATAGACTGTACTTGCTGGGAACAGACGCGAGTGCTATTTGTACTGTGTATGGCAATGGGAGCGCAATAGTGACTTTCCTTACCAGAAAACAACTCTTGCTCGTTGGTCAAAAAACTGCATGTCACTCAAGTCCATTTAGGACTGGGAAACAAACGTTAGCTCGACTTCCAAGAAACACACTCTGCTTTTCAGAAAAGAGCACTCTTCTACTCTACTGTGTTTCCTATGTGTTCCGAACAGTGAGCTTGCTCAGAACAAAAAAACTGTGCTTCTTACACACACGGCCATATCTAGTTCAAGTCTACTTAGGAACCTGACAAGAACAGTAGATCCTCTTCAGTCCAATACACTGTACTTGCTGGGAACAGATGCGAGTGCTATTTGTTCTGTGTATGGCAATGGCAGCGCAATAGTGACTCTTCTTACCAGAAAACAACTCTTGCTCGTAGGACCAGAAACTGCATGTGATTCATCTCCATTTAGGACTGGGAAACAAACTCTAGCTCGCTTTACAAGAAACACACTCTGCTTTTGAGAAAAGAGCACTCTTCTACTCTACTGTGTTTCCTATAGGGCCAGAACAGTGAGCTTGCTCAGAAAAAAAGAACTGTGCTTCCTACACACACGGACCATATCTAGTTCAACTCTGGTTAGGAAACTGAGAAGAACAGTAGCTCCTCTTCAGTCCAATACACTGTACTTGCTGGGAACAGACGGGAGGGCTATTTGCACTGTGTATGGCAATGGGAGCGCAATAGTGACTTTCCTTACCAGAAAACAACTCTTACTCGTAGTACCAGAAACTGCATGTGATTCCACTCCATTTAGGACTGGGAAACAAATGCTAGCTCGCCTTACAAAAACACACTTTGCTTTAGAGAAAAGAGCACTCTTTTACTCTACTGTGTTTCCTATGAGATCCAAACAGTGAGCTTGCTCAGAACAAAAGAACTGTGCTTCCTACACATACGGACCATATCTAGTTCAACTCTGCTTAGGAAAATGACAAGAACAGTAGCTTCTATTCACTCCAATACACTGTACTTACTGGGAAAAGACTCGAGTCCTATTTGCCTTGTATAGGGTAATGGGAGCGCAATAGTGACTTTCCTTACCAGAAAACAACTCTTGCTCGTAGGACCAGAAACTGCATGTGATTCAACTCTATTTAGGAGTAGGAAACAAACACTAGCTCGCCTTACCAAAAAACACTCTGCTTTTGAGAAAAGAGCACTCTTCTACTATACTGTGTTTCCTATGGGGTCCGAACAGTGAGCTTGCTCAGAACAAAAGAACTGTGCTTCCTACACACACGGGCCATATCTAGTTCAACTCTGCTTAGGAAACTGACAAGAACACTAGCTCCTCTTCAGTCCAATACACTGTACTTTCGGGGAACAGACGCGAGTGCTATTTGCACTGTGTACGGCAATTGGAGCACAATAGTGACTTGTCTTACCAGAAAACAACTCTTGCTCGTAGGACAAAAATCTGCATGTGACTCAACTCCATTTAGGAATGGGAAACAAACGCTAGCTCGACTTCCAAGAAACAAACTCTGCTTTTGAGAAAAGAGCACTCTTCTACTCTACTGTGTTTCCTATGTGTTCTGAACAGTGAGCTTCCTCAGAACAAAAAAACTGTGCTTCCTACACACACGGCCATATCTAGTTCAATTCTGCTTAGGCACCTGACAAGAACAGTAGATCCTCTTCAGTCCATTACACTGTACTTGCTGGGAACAGACGCCAGTGCTATTTGTCCTGTGTATGGCAAAGGCAGAGCAATAGTGACTCTTGTTACCATAAAACAACTCTTGCTCGTAAGACTAGAAACTCCATGTGATTCAACTCCATTTAGGACCGGGAAACAAATGCTAGCTAGCCTTACAAGAAACACACTCTGCTTTAGAGAAAAGAGCACTCTTCTACTCTACTGTGTTTCCTATAGGGCCAGAACAGTGAGCTTGCTCAGAACTAAAGAACTGTGCTTCCTACGCACACGGGCCATATCTAGTTCAACTCTGCTTAGGAAACTGATAAGAACAGTAGCTCCTCTTCAGTTCCATACACTGTACTTGCTGGGAACAGACGCAAGTGCTATTTGCACACTGTGTATGGCAATGGGAGCCCAATAGTGACTTTCCTTACCAGAAAACAACTCTTGCTCGTAGGACCAGAAACTGCATGTGATTCCACTCCATTTAGGACTGGGAAGCAAAAGCTAGCTCGCCTTACAAGAAACACACTCTGCTTTAGAGAAAAGAGCACTCTTCTACTCTACTGTGTTTCCTATGGGGTCCAAACAGTGAGCTTGCTCAGAACAAAAGAATTGTGCTTCCTACACACACGGACCATATCTAGTTCAACTCTGCTTAGGAAACTGACAAGAACAGTAGCTCCTCTTCAGTCCAATACACTGTACTTGCTGGGACAGACGCCAGTGCTATTTGTCCTGTGTATGGCAATGGCATAGCAATAGTGACTCTTGTTACCATAAAACAACTCTTGCTCGTAAGACTACAAACTGCATGTGATTCAACTCCATTTAGGACTGGGAAACAAACGCTAGCTCGCCTTACAAGAAACACACTCTGCTTTAGAGAAAAGAGCACTCTTCTACTCTACTGTGTTTCCTATAGGGCCAGAACAGTGAGCTTGCTCAGAACAAAAGAACTGTGCTTCCTACACACGGGCCATAACTAGTTCAACTCTGCTTAGGAAACTGACAAGAACAGTAGCTCCTCTTCCGTCCAATATACTGTACTTGCTGGGAACAGACGGGAGGGCTATTTACTGTGGATGGCAATGGGAGCAAAATAGTGACTTTCCTTACCAGAAAACAGCTCTTGCTCTTAGGACCAGAAACTGCATGTGATTCAACTCCATTTAGGACTGGGAAACAAATGCTAGCTCGCCTTACATGAAACACACTCTGCTTTTGATTAAAGAGCACTCTTCTACTCTACTGTGTTTCCTATGAAGTCCGAACAGTGAGCTGGCAAAGAACAAAAGAACTGTGCTTCCTACACACACGGGCCATATCTAGTTCAATTCTGCTTAGGAAACTGACAAGAACAGAGGCTCCTCTTCAGTCCAATACACTGTACTTGCTGGCAACAGGCGCATGTGCTATTTGCACTGTGTATGTCAATGGGAGCGCAATAGTGACTTTCCTTACCAGAAAACAACTCTTCCTCATAGGACTAGAAACTGCATGTGATTCCACTCCATTTAGGACTGGGAAACAAATGCTAGCTCGCCTTACAAGAAACACACTCTGCTTTAGAGAAAAGAGCACTCTTCTACTCTACTGTGTTTCCTATGGGGTCCAAACAGTGAGCTTGCTCAGAACAAAAGAATTGTGCTTCCTACACACACGGACCATATCTAGTTCAACTCTGCTTAGGAAACTGACAAGAACAGTAGCTCCTCTTCAGTCCAATACACTGTACTTGCTGGGAAAAGACGCGAGTGCTATTTGCCTTGTGTAGGGCAATGGGAGTGCAATAGTGACTTTCCTTACCAGAAAACAACTCTTGTTCGTAGGACCAGAAACTGCATGTGATTCAACTCCATTTAGGACTGGGAAACAAACTCTAGCTCGCTTTACAAGAAACACACTCTGCTTTTGAGAAAAGAGCACTCTTCTACTCTACTGTGTTTCCTATAGGGCCAGAACAGTGACCTTGCTCAGAACATAAGAACTGTGCTTCCTACACACATGGGCCATATCTAGTTCAACTCTGCTTAGGAAACTGACAAGAACAGTAGCTCCTCTTCAGTCCGATACACTGTACTTGTGGGGAACAGAAGCGAGTGATATTTGCACTGTGTATGGCAATTGGAGCACAATAGTGACTTGTCTTACCAGAAAACAACTCTTGCTCGTTGGACAAAAAACTGCATGTGACTCAACTCCATTTAGGACTGGGAAACAAACGCTAGCTCGACTTCCAAGAAACACACTCTGCTTTTGAGAAAAGAGCACTCTTCTACTCTACTGTGTTTCCTATAGGTCCAGAACAGTGAGCTTGCTCAGAACATAAGAACTGTGCTTCCTACACACACGGGCCATATCTAGTTCAAGTCTGCTTAGGAACCTGAGAAGAACTGTAGCTCCTCTTCAGTCCAATACACTGTACTTGCTGGGAACAGACGGGAGGGCTATTTGCACTGAGTATGGCAATGGGAGCGCAATAGTGACTTTCCTTACCAGAAAACAACTCTTGCTCGTAGGACCACAAACTGCATGTGATTCCACTCCATTTAGGACTGGGAAACAAATGCTAGCTCGCCTTACAAAAACACACTCTGCTTTAGAGAAAAGAGCACTCTTTTACTCTACTGTGTTTCCTATGGTGTCCGAACAGTGAGCTTGCTCAGAACAAAAGAACTGTGCTTCCTACACACATGGCCATATCTAGTTCAACTCTGCTTAGGAAACTGACAAGAACAGTAGCTCCTCCTCAGTCCAATACACTGTACTTGCAGGGAACAGACGCGAGTGCTATTTGCACTGTGTATGGCAATTGGAGCACAATAGTGACTCTCCCTACCAGAAAACAACTCTTGCTCGTAGGACAAAAACCTGCATGTGAGTCAACTCCATTTAGGACTGGGAAACAAACGCTAGCTCGCCTTACAAGAAACACACTCTGCTTTTGAGAAAAGAGCTCTCTTCTACTCTGCTGTGTTTCCTATAGGGCCAGAACAGTGAGCTTGCTCAGAACAAAAGAACTGTGCTTCCTACACACACGGGCCATATCTAGTTCAACTCTACTTAGGAAACTGACAAGAACAGTAACTCCTATTCAGTCCAATACACTGTACTTGCTGGGAAAAAATGCGAGTGCTCTTTGCCTTGTGTAAGGCAATGGGCACGAAATAGTGACTTTCATTTCCAGAAAACATCTCTTGTTCTTAGGACCAGAAACTGCATGTGACTCAAAACCATTTAGGACTGGGAAACAAACGCTAGCTCGCTTTACAAGAAACACACTCTGCTTTTGAGAAAAGAGCACTCTTCTACTCTAATGTGTTTCCTATAGGGCCAGAACAGTGAGCTTGCTCAGAACAAAAGAACTGTGCTTCCTACACACACGGGCCATATCTAGTTCAACTCTGCTTAGGAAACTGACAAGAACGGTAGCTCCTCTTGAGTCCGATACACTGTACTTGTGGGGAACAGAAGCGAGTGATATTTGCACTGTGTATGGCAATTGGAGCACAATAGTGACTTGTCTTACCAGAAAACAACTCTTGCTCGTTGGACAAAAAACTGCATGTGACTCAACTCCATTTAGGACTGGGAAACAAACGCTAGCTCGACTTCCAAGAAACACACTCTGCTTTTGAGAAAAGAGCACTCTTCTCCTCTACTGTGTTTCCTATGTGTTCCGAACAGTGAGCTTGCTCAGAAAAAAAAAAACTGTGCTTCCTACACACACGGCCATATCTAGTTCAAGTCTGCTTAGGAACCTGACAAGAACAGTAGATCCTATTCAGTCCAATACACTGTACTTGCTGGGAACAGACGCCAGTGCTATTTGTCCTGTGTATGTCAATGACAGCGCAATCGTGGCTCTTCTTACAAGAAAACAACTCTTGCTCGTAGGACCAGAAACTGCATGTGATTCAACTCCATTTAGGACTGGGAAACAAACTCTAGCTCGCTTTACAAGAAACACACTCTGCTTTTGAGAAAAGAGCACTCTTCTACTCTACTGTGTTTCCTATAGGGCCAGAACAGTGAGCTTGCTCAGAAAAAAAGAACTGTGCTTCCTACACACACGGCCATATCTAGTTCAACTCTGCTTAGGAAACTGACAAGAACAGTAGCTCCTATTCAGTCCAATACACTGTACTTGATGGGAAAAGAGGCGAGTGCTATTTGCCTTCTGTAAGGCAATGGGAGCACAATAGTGACTTTCCTTAGCAGAAAACAACTCTTGCCCTAGGACCAGAAACTGCATGTGATTCAACTCCATTTAGGAGTAGGAAACAAACGCTAGCTCGCCTTACTAGAAACACACTCTGCTTTTGAGAAAAGAGCACTCTTCTACTCTACTGTGTTTCCTATGTGGTCCGAACACTAAGCTTGCTCAGAACAAAAGAACTGTGCTTCCTACACACATGGCCATATCTAGTTCAATTCTGCTTAGGAACCTGACAAGAACAGTAGCTCCTCTTCAGTCCAATACACTGTACGTGCTGGGAACAGACGCCAGTGCTATTTGTCCTGTGTATGGCAATGGCAGCACAATAGTGACTCTTCTTACCATAAAACAACTCTTGCTCGTAAGACCAGAAACTGCATGTGATTCAACTCCATTTAGGACTGGGAAACAAAAGCTAGCTCACCTTACAGAAACACACTCTGCTTTAGAGAAAAGAAAACTCTTCTACTCTACTGTGTTTCCTATAGGGCCAGAACAGTGAGCTTGCTCAGAACAAAAGAACTGTGCTTCCAACACAGGGCCATAACTAGTTCAAGTCTGCTTAGGAACCTGACAAGAACAGTAGATCCTCTTCAGTCCAATACACTGTACTTGCTGGGAACAGACGCGAGTGCTATTTGTCCTGAGTATGTCAATGGCAGCGCAATAGTGACTCTTCTTACCAGAAAACAACTCTTGCTCGTAGGACCAGAAACTGCATGTGATTCAACTCCATTTAGGACTGGGAAACAAATGCTAGCTCGCCTTACATGAAACACACTCTGCTTTTGATTAAAGAGCACTCTTCTACTCTACTGTGTTTCCTATGAGGTCCAAACAGTGAGCTTGCTCAGAACAAAAGAACTGTGCTTCCTACACACACGGGCCATATCTAGTTCAACTCTGCTTAGGAAACTGACAAGAACAGTAGCTCCTCTTCAGTCCAATACACTGTACTTGCTGGCAACAGGCGCATGTGCTATTTGCACTTTGTATGTCAATGGGAGCGCAATAGTGACTTTCCTTACCAGAAAACAACTCTTGCTCATAGGACTAGAAACTGCATGTGATTCCACTCCATTTAGGACTGGGAAACAAATGCTAGCTCGCCTTACAAGAAACACACTCTGCTTTAGAGAAAATGGCACTGTTCTACTCTACTGTGTTTCCTATGGGGTCCAAAAAGTGAGCTTGCTCAGAACAAAAGAACTGTGCTTAATACACACACGGACCACATCTAGTTCAACTCTGCTTAGGAAACTGACAAGAACAGTAGCTCCTATTCAGTCCAATACACTGTACTTGCTGGGAAAAGTCGCGAGTGCTATTTGCCTTGTGTAGGGCAATGGGAGCACAATAGTGACTTTCCTTTCCAGAAAACAACTCTTGTTCGTAGGACCAGAAACTGCATGTGATTCAACTCCATTTAGGACTGGGAAACAAACTCTAGCTCGCTTTACAAGAAACACACTCTGCTTTTGAGAAAAGAGCACTCTTCTACTCTACTGTGTTTCCTAAAGGGCCAGAACAGTGAGCTTGCTCAGAACATAAGAACTGTGCTTCCTACACACACGGGTCATATCTAGTTCAACTCTGCTTAGGAAACTGACAAGAACAGTAGCTCCTCTTCAGTCCGATACACTGTACTTGTGAGGAACAGAAGCGAGTGATATTTGCACTGTGTATGGCAATTGGAGCAAAATAGTGACTTGTCTTACCAGAAAACAACTCTTGCTCGTTGGACAAAAAACTGCATGTGACTCAACTCCATTTAGGACTGGGAAACAAACGCTAGCTCGACATCCAAGAAACACACTCTGCTTTTGAGAAAAGAGCACTCTTCTACTCTACTGTGTTTCCTATGTGTTCCGAACACTGAGCTTGCTCAGAAAAAAAAAACTGTGCTTCCTACACACACGGCCATATCTAGTTCAAGTCTGCTTAGGAACCTGACAAGAACAGTAGATCCTCTTCAGTCCAATACACTGTACTTGCTGGGAACAGACGCGAGTGCTATTTGTCCTGAGTATGTCAATGGCAACGCAATAGTGTCTCTTCTTACCAGAAAACAACTCTTGCTCGTAGGACCAGAAACTGCATGTGATTCAACTCCATTTAGGACTGGGAAACAAATGCTAGCTCGCCTTACATGAAACACACTCTGCTTTTGATTAAAGAGCACTCTTCTACTCTACTGTGTTTCCTATGAGGTCCAAACAGTGAGCTTGCTCAGAACAAAAGAACTGTGCTTCCTACACACACGGGCCATATCTAGTTCAACTCTGCTTAGGAAACTGACAAGAACAGTAGCTCCTCTTCAGTCCTATACACTGTACTTGCTGGCAACAGGCGCATGTGCTATTTGCACTGTGTATGTCAACGGGAGCGCAATAGTGACTTTCCTTACCAGAAAACAACTCTTGCTCATAGGACTAGAAACTGCATGTGATTCCACTCCATTTAGGACTGGGAAACAAATGCTAGCTCGCCTTACAAGAAACACACTCTGCTTTAGAGAAAATAGCACTGTTCTACTCTACTGTGTTTCCTATGGGGTCCAAACAGTGAGCTTGCTCAGAACAAAAGAACTGTGCTTAATACACACACGGACCACATCTAGTTCAACTCTGCTTAGGAAACTGACAAGAACAGTAGATCCTATTCAGTCCAATACACTGTACTTGCTGGGAAAAGTCGCGAGTGCTATTTGCCTTGTGTAGGGCAATGGGAGCACAATAGTGACTTTCCTTACCAGAAAACAACTCTTGTTCGTAGGACCAGAAACTGCATGTGATTCAACTCCATTTAGGACTGGGAAACAAACTCTAGCTCGCTTTACAAGAAACACACTCTGCTTTTGAGAAAAGAGCACTCTTCTACTCTACTGTGTTTCCTATAGGGCCAGAACAGTGAGCTTGCTCAGAAAAAAAGAACTGTGCTTCCTACACACACGGACCATATCTAGTTCAACTCTTCTTAGGAAACTGAGAAGAACAGTAACTTCTCTTCAGTCCAATACACTGTACTTGTTGGGAACAGACGGGAGGGCTATTTGCACTGAGTATGGCAATAGGAGCGCAATAGTGACTTTCCTTACCAGAAAACAACTCTTGCTCATAGGACCACAAACTGCATGTGATTCCACTCCATTTAGGACTGGGAAACAAATGCTAGCTCGCCTTACAAAAACACACTCTGCTTTAGAGAAAAGAGCACTCTTCTACTCTACTGTGTTTCCTATAGGGCCAGAACAGTGAGCTTGCTCAGAACAAAAGAACTGTGTTTCCTACACACACGGGCCATATCTAGTTCAACTCTGCTTAGGAAACTGACAAGAACAGTAGCTCCTCTTCAGTCCGATACACTGTACTTGCTAAGAACAGACGCGAGTGCTATTTGCACTGTGTATGGCAATGGGAGCGCAATAGTGACTTTCCTTACCAGAAAACAACTCTTGCTCATAGGACCAGAAACTACATGTGATTCAAATCCATTTAGGACTGGGAAACAAATGCTAGCTCGCCTTACTTGAAACACACTCTGCTTTTGAGAAATGAGCACTCTTCTACTCTACTGTGTTTCCTATGTGTTCCGAACAGTGAGCTTGCTCAGAACAAAACAACTGTGCTTCCTACACACGGGCCATATCTAGTTCAACTCTGCTTAGGAAACTGACAAGAACACTAGCTCCTCTTCAGTCCAATACACTGTACTTGCGGGGAACAGACATGAGTGCTATTTGCACTGTGTATGGCAATTGGAGCACAATAGTGACTTGTCTTACCAGAAAACAAGTCTTGCTCGTTGGTCAAAAAACTGCATGTGACTCAACTCCATTTAGGACTGGGAAACAAACGCTAGCTCGACTTCCAAGAAACACACTCTGCTTTTCAGAAAAGAGCACTCTTCTACTCTACTGTGTTTCCTATGTGTTCCGAACAGTGAGCTTTTTCAGAAAAAAAAAACTGTGCTTCTTACACACACGGCCATATCTAGTTCAAGTCTGCTTAGGAACCTGACAAGAACAGTAGATCCTCTTCAGTCCAATACACTGTACTTGCTGGGAACAGATGCGAGTGCGATTTGTTCTGTGTATGTCAATGGCAGCACAATAGTGACTCTTCTTACCAGAAAACAACTCTTGCTCGTAGGACCAGAAACTGCATGTGATTCATCTCCATTTAGGACTGGGAAACAAACTCTAGCTCGCTTTACAAGAAACACACTCTGCTTTTGAGAAAAGAGCACTCTTCTACTCTACTGTGTTTCCTATAGGGCCAGAACAGTGAGCTTGCTCAGAACAAAAGAATTGTGCTTCCTACACACACGGACCATATCTAGTTCAACTCTGCTTAGGAAACTGAGAAGAACAGTAAATTCTCTTCAGTCCAATACACTGTACTTGTTGGGAACAGACGGGAGGGCTATTTGCACTGTGTATGGCAATGGGAGCGCAATAGTGACTTTCCTTACCAGAAAACATCTCTTGCTTGTAGGACCACAAACTGCATGTGATTCCACTCCATTTAGGACTGGGAAACAAATGCTAGCTCGCCTTACAAAAACACACTCTGCTTTAGAGAAAAGAGCACTGTTTTACTCTACTGTGTTTCCTATGAGATCCAAAAAGTGAGCTTGCTCAGAACAAAAGAACTGTGCTTCCTACACATACGGACCATATCTAGTTCAACTCTGCTTAGGAAACTGACAAGAACAGTAGCTCCTATTCACTCCAATACACTGTACTTGCTGGGAAAAGACTCGAGTGCTATTTGCCTTGTATAGGGTAATGGGAGCGCAATAGTGACTTTCCTTACCAGAAAACAACTCTTGCTCGTAGGACCAGAAACTGCATGTGATTCAACTCCATTTAGGACTAGGAAAGAAACGCTAGCTCGCCTTACAAAAACACACTCTGCTTTTGAGAAAAGAGTACTCTTCTACTCTACTGTGTTTCCTATGTGTTCTGAACAGTGAGCTTGCTCAGAACAAAAAAACTGTGCTTCCTACACACACGGCCATATCTAGTTCAAGTCTGCTTAGGAACCTGACAAGAACAGCAGATCCTCTTCAGTCCAATACACTGTACTTGCTGGGTACAGATGTGAGTGCTATTTGTTCTGTGTATGTCAATGGGAGCGCAATAGTGACTCTTCTTACCGGAAAACAACTCTTGCTCGTAGGACCAGAAACTGCATGTGATTCATCTCCATTTAGGACTGGGAAACAAACTCTAGCTCGCTTTACAAGAAACACACTCTGCTTTTGAGAAAAGAGCACTCTTCTACTCTACTGTGTTTCCTATAGGGCCAGAACAGTGAGCTTGCTCAGAAAAAAAGAACTGTGCTTCCTACACACACGGACCATATCTAGTTCAACTCTGCTTAGGAAACTGAGAAGAACAGTAGCTCCTCTTCAGTCCAATACACTGTACTTGCTGGGAACGGACGGGAGTGCTATTTGCACTGTGTATTGCAATGGGAGCGCAATAATGACTTTCCTTACCAGAAAACAACTCTTGCTCGTAGGACCAGAAACTGCATGTGATTCCACTCCATTTAGGACTGGGAAACAAATGCTAGCTCGCCTTACAAAAACACACTCTGCTTTAGAGAAAAGAGCACTCTTTTACTCTACTGTGTTTCCTATGAGATCCAAAAAGTGAGCTTGCTCAGAACAAAAGAACTGTGCTTCCTACACATACGGACCATATCTAGTTCAACTCTGCTTAGGAAACTGACAAGAACAGTAGCTCCTATTCACTCCAATACACTGTACTTCCTGGGAAAAGACTCGAGTGCTATTTGCCTTGTATAGGGTAATGGGAGCACAATAGTGACTTTCCTTACCAGAAAACAACTCTTGCTCGTAGGACCAGAAACTGCATGTGATTCAACTCCATTTAGGACTAGGAAACAAACGCTAGCTCGCCTTACAAAAACACACTCTGCTTTTGAGAAAAGTGCACTCTTCTACTCTACTGTGTTTCCTATGGTGTCCGAACAGTGAGCTTGCTCAGAACAAAAGAACTGTGCTTCCTACACACATGGCCATATCTAGTTCAATTCTGCTTAGGAACCTGACAATATCAGTAGATCCTCATCAGTCCAATACACTGTACGTTCTGGGAACAGACGCCAGTGCTATTTGTCCTGTGTATGGCAATGACAGCACAATAGTGACTCTTCTTACCATAAAACAACTCTTGATCGTAGGACCAGAAACTGCATGTGATTCAACTCCATTTAGGACTGGGAAACAAAAGCTAGCTCACCTTAGAGAAACACACTCTGCTTTAGAGAAAAGAGCGCTCTTCTACTCTACTGTGTTTCCTATAGGGCCAGAACAGTGAGCTTGCTCAAAACAAAGAACTGTGCTTCCTACACACGGGCCATATCTAGTTCAACTCTGCTTAGGAAACTGACAAGAACAGTAGCTCCTCTTCAGTCCGATACACTGTGCTTGCAGGGAACAGACGGGAGTGCTATTTGCACTGTGTATGGAAATTGGAGCACAATAGTGACTCGCCCTACCAGAAAACAACTCTTGCTCGTAGGACAAAAACCTGCATGTGACTCAACTCCATTTAGGACTGGGAAAGAAACGCTAGCTCGCCTTACTAGAAACACACTCTACTTTTGAGAAAAGAGCACTCTTCTACTATACTGTGTTTCCTATGTGGTCCGAACACTAAGCTTGCTCAGAACAAAAGAAATGTGCTTCCTACACACACGGCCATATCTAGTTCAATTCTGCTTAGGAACCTGACAAGAACAGTAGATTCTCTTCAGTCCGATACACTGTACTTGCTGGGAACAGACGCCAGTGCTATTTGTCCTGTGTATGGCAATGGCAGCGCAATAGTGACACTTCTTACCATAAAACAACTCTTGCTCTTAGGACCAGAAACTGCATGTAATTCAACTCCATTTAGGACTGGGAAACAAATGCTAGCTCGCCTTACAAAAACAGACTCTGCTTTAGAGAAAAGAGCACGCTTTTACTCTACTGTGTTTCCTATGAGATGCAAAAAGTGAGCTTGCTCAGAACAAAAGAACTGTGCTTCCTACACATACGGATCATATCTAGTTCAACTCTGCTTAGGAAACTGACAAGAACAGTAGCTCCTATTCACTCCAATACACTGTACTTGCTGGGAAAAGACTCGAGTGCTATTTGCCTTGTACAGGGTAATGGGCGCGCAATAGTGACTTTCCTTTCCAGAAAACAACTCTTGTTCTTAGGACCAGAAACTGCATGTGACTCAAATCCATTTAGGACTGGGAAACAAACGCTAGCTCGCCTTACAAGAAACACACTCTGCTTTTGAGAAAAGAGCACTCTTCTCCTCTTCTGTGTTTCCTACGGGGTCTGAACAGTGAGTTTGCTCAGAACAAAAGAACTGTCCTTCCTACACACACGGGCCATATCTAGTTCAACTCTGCTTAGGAAACTGACAAGAACAGTAGCTCCTCTTCAGTCCAATACACTGTACTTGCTAGGAACAGACGCGACATCTATTTGCACTATGTATGGCAAGGGGAGCGCAATAGTGACTTTCCTTACCAGAAAACAACTCTTGCTCGTAGGACCAGAGACTGCATGTGATTCCACTCCATTTAGGACTGGGAAACAAATGCTAGCTCGCCTTACAAAAACACACTCTGCTTTAGAGAAAAGTGCACTCTTCTACTCTACTGTGTTTCCTATACGGCCAGAACAGTGAGCTTGCTCAGAACAAAAGAACTGTGCTTCCTACACATGGGCCATATCTAGTTCAACTCTGCTTAGGAAACTGACAAGAACAGTAGCTTCTCTTCAGTCCAATAGACTGTACTTGCTGGGAACAGATGCGAGTGCTATTTGCACTGTGTATGGCAATGGGAGCGCTATAGTGACTTTCCTTACCAGAAAACAACTCTTGCTCGTAGGAACAGAAACTGCATGTGATTCAACTCCATTAGGACTGGGAAACAAATGCTAGCTCGCCTTACATGAAACACACTCTGATTTTGACAAAAGAGCACTCTTCTACTCTACTGTGTTTCCTATGGGGTCCGAACAGTGAGCTTGCTCAGAACAAAAAAACTGTGCTTCCTACACACACGGCCATATCTAGTTCAAGTCTGCTTAGGAACCTGAGAAGAACAGTAGATCCTCTTCAGTCCATTACACTGTACTTGCTGGGAACAGACGCCAGTGCTATTTGTCCTGTGTATGGCAATGGCAGAGCAATAATGACTCTTCTTACCATAAAAAAACTCTTGCTCATAGTACTAGAAACTGCATGTGATTCAACTCCATTAAGACTGGGAAACAAACGATAGCTTGCCTTACAAGAAACACACTCTGCTTTAGAGAAAAGAGCACTCTTCTACTCTACTGTATTTCCTATAGGGCCAGAACAGTGACCTTGCTCAGAACAAAAGAACTGTGCTTCCTACACAGGGCCATAACAAGTTCAACTCTGCTTAGGAAACTGACAAGAACAGTAGCTCCTCTTCCGTCCAATACAGTGTACTTGCGGGGAACATACGCGATGTTATTTGCACTGTGTATGGCAATTGGAGCCTTATAGTGACTTGTCTTACCAGAAAAAAACTCTTGCTCGTATGACAAAAAACTGCATGTGACTCAACTCCATTTAGGACTGGGAAACTAACGCTAGCTCGACTTCCAAGAAACACACTCTGCTTTAGAGAAAAGAGCACTCTACTACTCTACTATGTTTCCTATGTGTTCCGAAAAGTGAGCTTGCTCAGAACAAAAAAACTGTGCTTCCTACACACACGGCCATATCTAGTTCAAGTCTGCTTAGGAACCTGACAAGAACAGTAGCTCCTGTTCAGTCCAAAACACTGTACTTGCTTGGAACAGACGCCAGTGCTATTTGTCCTGTGTATGTCATAGGCAGCGCAATAGTGACTCTGCTTACCAGAAAACAACTCTTGCTCGTAGGACCAGAGACTGCATGTGATTCAACTCCATTTAGGACTGGGAAACAAACTCTAGCTCGCTTTACAAGAAACACACTCTGCTTTTGAGAAAAGAGCACTCTTCTACTCTACTGTGTTTCCTATAGGGCCAGAACAGTGAGCTTGCTCAGAACATAAGAACTGTGCTTCCTACACACATGGGCCATATCTAGTTCAACTCTTCTTAGGAAACTGAGAAGAACAGTAACTTCTCTTCAGTCCAATACACTGTACTTGTTGGGAACAGACGGGAGGGCTATTTGCACTGAGTATGGCAATAGGAGCGCAATAGTGACTTTCCTTACCAGAAAACAACTCTTGCTCGTAGGACCACAAACTGCATGTGATTCCACTCCATTTAGGACTGGGAAACAAATGCTAGCTCGCCTTACAAAAACACACTCTGCTTTAGAGAAAAGAGCACTCTTCTACTCTACTGTGTTTCCTATAGGGCCAGAACAGTGAGCTTGCTCAGAACAAAAGAACTGTGTTTCCTACACACACGGGCCATATCTAGTTCAACTCTGCTTAGGAAACTGACAAGAACAGTAGCTCCTCTTCAGTCCGATACACTGTACTTGCTAAGAACAGACGCGAGTGCTATTTGCACTGTGTATGGCAATGGGAGCGCAATAGTGACTTTCCTTACCAGAAAACAACTCTTGCTCGTAGGACCAGAAACTGCATGTGATTCAAATCCATTTAGGACTGGGAAACAAATGCTAGCTCGCCTTACTTGAAACACACTCTGCTTTTGAGAAATGAGCACTCTTCTACTCTACTGTGTTTCCTATGTGTTCCGAACAGTGAGCTTGCTCAGAACAGAACAACTGTGCTTCCTACACACGGGCCATATCTAGTTCAACTCTGCTTTGGAAACTGACAAGAACACTAGCTCCTCTTCAGTCCAATACACTGTACTTGCAGGGAACAGACGTGAGTGCTATTTGCACTGTGTATGGCAATTGGAGCACAATAGTGACTTGTCTTACCAGAAAACAACTCTTGCTCGTTGGTCAAAAAACTGCATGTGACTCAACTCCATTTAGGACTGGGAAACAAACGCTAGCTCGACTTCCAAGAAACACACTCTGCTTTTCAGAAAAGAGCACTCTTCTACTCTACTGTGTTTCCTATGTGTTCCGAACAGTGAGCTTGCTCAGAACAAAAGAACTGTGCTTCTTACACACACGGCCATATCTAGTTCAAGTCTGCTTAGGAACCTGACAAGAACAGCAGATCCTCTTCAGTCCAATACACGGTACTTGCTGGGTACAGATGTGAGTGCTATTTGTTCTGTGTATGTCAATGGGAGCGCAATAGTGACTCTTCTTACCGGAAAACAACTCTTGCTCGTAGGACCAGAAACTGCATGTGATTCATCTCCATTTAGGACTGGGAAACAAACTCTAGCTCGCTTTACAAGAAACACACTCTGCTTTTGAGAAAAGAGCACTCTTCTACTCTACTGTGTTTCCTATAGGGCCAGAACAGTGAGCTTGCTCAGAAAAAAAGAACTGTGCTTCCTACACACACGGACCATATCTAGTTCAACTCTGCTTAGGAAACTGAGAAGAACAGTAGCTCCTCTTCAGTCCAATACACTGTACTTGCTGGGAACGGACGGGAGGGCTATTTGCACTGTGTATGGCAATGGGAGCGCAATAGTGACTTTCCTTACCAGAAAACAACTCTTGCTCGTAGGACCACAAACTGCATGTGATTCCACTCCATTTAGGACTGGGAAACAAATGCTAGCTCGCCTTACAAAAAACACACTCTGCTTTAGAGAAAAAAGCACTGTTCTACTCTACTGTGTTTCCTATGGGGTCCAAACAGTGAGCTGGCTCAGAACAATAGAACTGTGCTTAATACACACACGGACCACATCTAGTTCAACTCTGCTTAGGAAACTGACAAGAACAGTAGCTCCTATTCAGTGCAATACACTGTACTTGCTGGGAAAAGAAGCGAGTGCTATTTGCCTTGTGTAGGGCAATGGGAGCGCAATAGTGACTTTCCTTACCAGAAAACAACTCTTGTTCGTAGGACCAGAAACTGCATGTGATTCAACTCCATTTAGGACTGGGAAACAAACTCTAGCTCGCTTTACAAGAAACACACTCTGCTTTTGAGAAAAGAGCACTCTTCTACTCTACTGTGTTTCCTATAGGGCCAGAACAGTGAGCTTGCTCAGAACATAAGAACTGTGCTTCCTACACACACGGGCCATATCTAGTTCAACTCTGCTTAGGAAACTGACAAGAACAGTAGCTCCTCTTCAGTCCAATACACTGTACTTGCTGGGAAAAGACTCGAGTGCTATTTGCCTTGTATAGGGTAATGGGAGCGCAATAGTGACTTTCCTTACCAGAAAACAACTCTTGCTCGTAGGACCAGAAACTGCATGTGATACAACTCCATTTAGGACTAGGAAAGAAACGCTAGCTCGCCTTACAAAAACACACTCTGCTTTTGAGAAAAGAGCACTCTTCTACTCTACTGTGTTTCCTATGTGTTCTGAACAGTGAGCTTGCTCAGAACAAAAAAACTGTGCTTCCTACACACACGGCCATATCTAGTTCAAGTCTGCTTAGGAACCTGACAAGAACAGTAGATCCTCTTCAGTCCAATACACTGTACTTGCTGGGAACAGACGCGAGTGCTATTTGTCCTGTGTATGTCAATGGCAGCGCAATAGTGACTCTTCTTACCAGAAAACAACTCTTGCTCGTAGGACCAGAAACTGCATGTGATTCAACTCCATTTAGGACTGGGAAACAAATGCTAGCTCGCCTTACATGAAACACACTCTGCTTTTGATTAAAGAGCACTCTTCTACTCTACTGTGTTTCCTATGAGGTCCAAACAGTGAGCTTGCTCAGAACAAAAGAACTGTGCTTCCTACACACACGGGCCATATCTAGTTCAACTCTGCTTAGGAAACTGACAAGAACAGTAGCTCCTCTTCAGTCCAATACACTGTACTTGCTGACAACAGGCGCATGTGCTATTTGCACTGTGTATGTCAATGGGAGCGCAATAGTGACTTTCCTTACCAGAAAACAACTCTTGCTCATAGGACTAGAAACTGCATGTGATTCCACTCTATTTAGGACTGCGAAACAAATGCTAGCTCGCCTTACAAGAAACACACTCTGCTTCAGAGAAAATAGCACTGTTCTACTCTACTGTGTTTCCTATGGGGTCCAAACAGTGAGCTGGCTCAGAACAAAAGAACTGTGCTTAATACACACACACGGACCACATCTAGTTCAACTCTGCTTAGGAAACGGACAAGAACAGTAGCTCCTATTCAGTCCAATACACTGTACTTGCTGGGAAAAGTCGCGAGGGCTATTTGCCTTGTGTAGGGCAATGGGAGCGCAATAGTGACTTTCCTTACCAGAAAACAACTCTTGTTCCTAGGACCAGAAACTGCATGTGATTCAACTCCATTTAGGACTGGGAAACAAAATCTAGCTCGCTTTACAAGAAACACACTCTGCTTTTGAGAAAAGAGCACTCTTCTACTCTACTGTGTTTCCTATAGGGCCAGAACAGTGAGCTTGCTCAGAACATAAGAACTGTGCTTCCTACACACACGGCCATATCTAGTTCAACTCTGCTTAGGAAACTGACAGGAACAGTGGCTCCTAATCAGTCCGATACACTGTACTTGTGGGGAACAGAAGCGAGTGATATTTGCACTGTGTATGGCAATTGGAGCACAATAGTGACTTGTCTTACCAGAAAACAACTCTTGCTCGTTGGACAAAAAACTGCATGTGACTCAACTCCATTTAGGACTGGGAAACAAACGCTAGCTCGACTTCCAAGAAACACTCTCTGCTTTTGAGAAAAGAGCACTCTTCTACTCTACTGCTTTTCCTATGTGTTCCGAACAGTGATCTTGCTCAGAAAAAAAAAAACTGTGCTTCCTACACACACGGCCATATCTAGTTCAAGTCTGCTTAGGAACCTGACAAGAACAGTAGATCCTCTTCAGTCCAATACACTGTACTTGCTGGGAACAGACGCGAGTGCTATTTGTCCTGTGTATGTCAATGGCAGCGCAATAGTGACTCTTCTTACCAGAAAACAACTCTTGCTCGTAGGACCAGAAACTATATGTGATTCATCTCCATTTAGGACTGGAAAACAAACTCTAGCTCACTTTGCAAGAAACACACTCTGCTTTTGAGGAAAGAGCACTCTTCTACTCTACTGTGTTTCCTATAGGGCCAGAACAGTGAGCTTGCTCAGAAAAAAAGAACTGTGCTTCCTACACACACGGACCATATCTAGTTCAACTCTGCTTAGGAAACTGAGAAGAACAGTAAGTTCTCTTCAGTCCAATACACTGTACTTGTTGGGAACAGACCGGAGGGCTATTTGCACTGAGTATGGCAATGGGAGCGCAATAGTGACTTTCCTTACCAGAAAACAACTCTTGCTCGTAGGACCACAAACTGCATGTGATTCCACTCCATTTAGGACTGGGAAACAAATGCTAGCTCGCCTTACAAAAACACACTCTGCTTTAGAGAAAAGAGCACTCTTTTACTCTACTGTGTTTCCTATGGGATCCAAACAGTGAGCTTGCTCAGAACAAAAGAACTGTGCTTCCTACACATACGGACCATATCTAGTTCAACTCTGCTTAGGAAACTTACAAAAACAGTAGCTCCTATTCACTCCAATACACTGTACTTGCTGGGAAAAGACGCGAGTGCTATTTGCCTTGTGTAGGGTAATGGGAGCGCAATAGTGACTTTCCTTACCAGAAAACAACTCTTGCTCGTAGGACCAGAAACTGCATGTGATTCAACTCCATTAAGGACTAGGAAACAAACGCTAGCTCGCCTTACAAAAACACACTCTGCTTTTGAGAAAAGAGCACTCTTCTACTCTACTGTGTTTCCTATGGTGTCCGAACAGTGAGCTTGCTCAGAACAAAAGAACTGTGCTTCCTACACACATGGCCATATCTAGTTCAATTCTGCTTAGGAACCTGACAATAACAGTAGATCCTCTTCAGTCCAATACACTGTACATGCTGGGAACAGACGACAGTGCTATTTGTCCTGTGTATGGCAATGGCAGCACAATAGTGACTCTTCTTACCATAAAACAACTCTTGATCGTAGGACCAGAAACTGCATGTGATTCAACTCCATTTAGGACTGGGAAACAAAAGCTAGCTCACCTTACAGAAACACACTCTGCTTTAGAGAAAAGAGCACTCTTCTACTCTACTGTGTTTCCTATAGGGCCAGAACAGTGAGCTTACTCAGAATAAAGAACAGTGCTTCCTACACACGGGCCATATCTAGTTCAACTCTGCTTAGGAAACTGACAAGAACAGTAGCTCCTCTTCAGTCCGATACACTGTACTTGCAGGGAAGAGACGCGAGTGCTATTTGCACTGAGTATGGCAATTGGAGCACAATAGTGACTCGCCCTACCAGAAAACAACTCTTGCTCGTAGGACAAAAACCTGCATGTGAGTCAACTCCATTTAGGACTGGGAAACAAACGCTAGCTCGCCTTACAAGAAACACACTCTGCTTTTGAGAAAAGAGCATTCTTCTACTCTGCTGTGTTTCCTATAGGGCCAGAACAGTGAGCTTGCTCAGAACAAAAGAACTGTGCTTCCTACACACACGGGCCATATCTAGTTCAACTCTACTTAGGAAACTGACAAGAACAGTAACTCCTATTCAGTCCAATACACTGTACTTGCTGGGAAAAGACGCGAGTGCTATTTGCCTTGTGTAAGGCAATGGGTGCACAATAGTGACTTTCCTTTCCAGAAAACAACTCTTGTTCTTAGGACCAGAAACTGCATGTGACTCAAATCCATTTAGGACTGGGAAACAAACACTAGCTTGCCTTACAAGAAACACACTCTGCTTTTGAGTAAAGAGCACTCTTCTCCTCTACTGTGTTTCCTATGGGGTCTGAACAGTGAGCTTGCTCAGAACAAAAGAACTGTGCTTCCTACACACACGGACCATATCTAGTTCAACTCTGCTTAGGAAACTGAGAAGAACAGTAGCTCCTCTTCAGTCCAATACACTGTATTTGCTGGGAACAGACGTGAGTGCTATTTGCACTGTGTATGGCAATTGGAGCACAATAGTGACTTGTCTTACCAGAAAACAACTCTTGCTCGTTGGTCAAAAAACTGCATGTGACTCAACTCCATTTAGGACTGGGAAACAAACGCTAGCTCGACTTCCAAGAAACACACTCTGCTTTTCAGAAAAGAGCACTCTTCTACTCTACTGTGTTTCCTATGTGTTCCGAACAGTTGAGCTTGCTCAGAACAAAAAAACTGTGCTTCTTACACACACGGACATATCTAGTTCAAGTCTGCTTAGGAACCTGACAAGAACAGTAGATCCTCTTCAGTCCAATACACTGTACTTGCTGGGAACAGATGCGAGTGCTATTTGTTCTGTGTATGTCAATGGCAGCACAATAGTGACTCTTCTTACCAGAAAACAACTCTTGCTCGTAGGACCAGAAACTGCATGTGATTCATCTCGATTTAGGACTGGGAAACAAACTCTAGCTCGCTTTACAAGAAACACACTCTGCTTTTGAGAAAAGAGCACTCTTCTACTCTACTGTTTTTCCTATAGGGCCAGAACAGAGAGCTTGCTCAGAAAAAAAGAACTGTGCTTCCTACACACACGGACCATATCTAGTTCAACTCTGCTTAGGAAACTGAGAAGAACAGTAACTTCTCTTCAGTCCAATACACTGTACTTGTTGGGAACAGACGGGAGGGCTATTTGCACTGAGTATGGCAATGGGAGCGCAATAGTGACTTTCCTTACCAGAAAACAACTCTTGCTCGTAGGACCACAAACTGCATGTGATTCCACTCCATTTAGGACTGGGAAACAAATGCTAGCTCGCCTTACAAAAACACACTCTGCTTTAGAGAAAAGTGCACTCTTTTACTCTACTGTGTTTCCTATGGGATCCAAAGAGTGAGCTTGCTCAGAACAAAAGAAATGTGCTTCCTACACATACGGACCATATCTAGTTCAACTCTGCTTAGGAAACTTACAAGAACAGTAGCTCCTATTCACTCCAATACACTGTATTTGCTGGGAAAAGACGCGAGTGCTATTTGCCTTGTGTAGGGTAATGGGAGCGCAATAGTGACTTTCCTTACCAGAACACAACTCTTGCTCGTAGGACCAGAAACTGCATGTGATTCAACTAAATTTAGGACTGGGAAACAAAAGCTAGCTCACCTTAAAGAAACACACTCTGCTTTTGAGAAAAGAGCACTCTTCTACTCTACTGTGCTTCCTATGGGGTCCAAACAGTGAGCTTGCTAAGAACAAAAGAACTGTGCTTCCTACACACACGGGCCATATCTAGTTCAACTCTGCTTAGGAAACTTACAAGAACAGTAGCTCCTCTTCAGTCCAATACACTGTACTTGCGGGGAACATACGCGAGTGCTATTTGCACTGTGTATGGCAATTGGAGCCTTATAGTGACTTGTCTTACCAGAAAAAAACTCTTGCTCGTAGGACAAAAAACTGCATGTGAATCAACTCCATTTAGGACTGGGAAACAAACGCTAGCTCGACTTCCAACAAACACACTCTGCTTTTGAGAAAAGAGCACTCTTCTACTCTACTGTGTTTCCTATGTGTTCTGAACAGTGAGCTTGCTCAGAAAAAAAAAAAAACTGTGCTTCCTACACACACGGCCATATCTAGTTCAAGTCTGCTTAGGAACCTGACAAGAAATGTAGATCCTCTTCAGTCCAATACACTGTACTTGCTGGGAACAGACGCGAGTGCTATTTGTCCTGTGTATGTCAATGGCAGCGCAATAGTGACTCTTCTTACCAGAAAACAACTCTTGCTCGTAGGACCAGAAACTGCATGTGATTCAACTCCATTTAGGACTGGGAAACAAATGCTAGCTCGCCTTACATGAAACACACTCTGCTTTTGATTAAAGAGCACTCTTCTACTCTACTGTGTTTCCTATGAGGTCCAAACAGTGAGCTTGCTCAGAACAAAAGAACTGTGCTTCCTACACACACGGGCCATATCTAGTTCAACTCTGCTTAGGAAACTGACAAGAACAGTAGCTCCTCTTCAGTCCAATACACTGTACTTGCTGGCAACAGGCGCATGTGCTATTTGCACTGTGTATGTCAATGGGAGCGCAATAGTGACTTTCCTTACCAGAAAACAACTCTTGCTCATAGGACTAGAATCTGCATGTGATTCCACTCCATTTAGGACTGCGAAACAAATGCTAGCTCGCCTTACAAGAAACACACTCTGCTTCAGAGAAAATAGCACTGTTCTACTCTACTGTGTTTCCTATGGGGTCCAAACAGTGAGCTGGCTCAGAACAAAAGAACTGTGCTTAATACACACACGGACCACATCTAGTTCAACTCTGCTTAGGAAACTGACAGTAACAGTAGCTCCTATTCAGTCCAATACACTGTACTTGCTGGGAAAAGTCGCGAGGGCTATTTGCCTTGTGTAGGGCAATGGGAGCGCAATAGTGACTTTCCTTACCAGAAAACAACTCTTGTTCCTAGGACCAGAAACTGCATGTGATTCAACTCCATTTAGGACTGGGAAACAAACTCTAGCTCGCTTTACAAGAAACACACTCTGCTTTTGAGAAAAGAGCACTCTTCTACTCTACTGTGTTTCCTATAGGGCCAGAACAGTGAGCTTGCTCAGAACATAAGAACTGTGCTTCCTACACACACGGGCCATATCTAGTTCAACTCTGCTTAGGAAACTGACAGGAACAGTAGCTCCTCTTCAGTCCGATACACTGTACTTGTGGGGAACAGAAGCGAGTGATATTTGCACTGTGTATGGCAATTGGAGCACAATAGTGACTTGTCTTACCAGAAAACAACTCTTGCTCGTAGGACAAAAAACTGCATGTGAATCAACTCCATTTAGGACTGGGAAACAAACGCTAGCTCGACTTCCAACAAACACACTCTGCTTTTGAGAAAAGAGCACTCTTCTACTCTACTGGGTTTCCTATGTGTTCTGAACAGTGAGCTTGCTCAGAAAAAAAAAACTGTGCTTCCTACACACACGGCCATATCTAGTTCAAGTCTGCTTAGGAACCTGACAAGAAATGTAGATCCTCTTCAGTCCAATACACTGTACTTGCTGGGAACAGACGCGAGTGCTATTTGTCCTGTGTATGTCAATGGCAGCGCAATAGTGACTCTTCTTACCAGAAAACAACTCTTGCTCGTAGGACCAGAAACTGCATGTGATTCAACTCCATTTAGGACTGGGAAACAAATGCTAGCTCGCCTTACATGAAACACACTCTGCTTTTGATTAAAGAGCACTCTTCTACTCTACTGTGTTTCCTATGAGGTCCAAACAGTGAGCTTGCTCAGAACAAAAGAACTGTGCTTCCTACACACACGGGCCATATCTAGTTCAACTCTGCTTAGGAAACTGACAAGAACAGTAGCTCCTCTTCAGTCCAATACACTGTACTTGCTGGCAACAGGCGCATGTGCTATTTGCACTGTGTATGTCAATGGGAGCGCAATAGTGACTTTCCTTACCAGAAAACAACTCTTGCTCATAGGACTAGAAACTGCATGTGATTCAACTCCATTTAGGACTGCGAAACAAATGCTAGCTCGCCTTACAAGAAACACACTCTGCTTCAGAGAAAATAGCACTGTTCTACTCTACTGTGTTTCCTATGGGGTCCAAACAGTGAGCTGGCTCAGAACAAAAGAACTGTGCTTAATACACACACGGACCACATCTAGTTCAACTCTGCTTAGGAAACTGACAGGAACAGTACCTCCTATTCAGTCCAATACACAGTACTTGCTGGGAAAAGTCGCGAGGGCTATTTGCCTTGTGTAGGGCAATGGGAGCGCAATAGTGACTTTCCTTACCAGAAAACAACTCTTGTTCCTAGGACCAGAAACTGCATGTGATTCAACTCCATTTAGGACTGGGAAACAAACTCTAGCTCGCTTTACAAGAAACACACTCTGCTTTTGAGAAAAGAGCACTCTTCTACTCTACTGTGTTTCCTATAGGGCCAGAACAGTGAGCTTGCTCAGAACATAAGAACTGTGCTTCCTACACACACGGGCCATATCTAGTTCAACTCTGCTTAGGAAACTGACAGGAACAGTAGCTCCTCTTCAGTCCGATACACTGTACTTGTGGGGAACAGAAGCGAGTGATATTTGCACTGTGTATGGCAATTGGAGCACAATAGTGACTTGTCTTACCAGAAAACAACTCTTGCTCGTAGGACAAAAAACTGCATGTGAATCAACTCCATTTAGGACTGGGAAACAAACGCTAGCTCGCTTTACAAGAAACACACTCTGCTTTTGAGAAAAGAGCACTCTTCTACTCTACTGTGTTTCCTATAGGGCCAGAACAGTGAGCTTGCTCAGAACATAAGAACTGTGCTTCCTACACACACGGGCCATATCTAGTTCAACTCTGCTTAGGAAACTGACAAGAACAGTAGCTCCTCTTCAGTCCGATACACTGTACTTGTGGGGAACAGAAGCGAGTGATATTTGCACTGTGTATGGCAATTGGAGCACAATAGTGACTTGTCTTACCAGAAAACAACTCTTGCTCGTAGGACAAAAAACTGCATGTGAATCAACTCCATTTAGGACTGGGAAACAAACGCTAGCTCGACTTCCAACAAACACACTCTGCTTTTGATAAAAGAGCACTCTTCTACTCTACTGGGTTTCCTATGTGTTCTGAACAGTGACCTTGCTCAGAAAAAAAAAACTGTGCTTCCTACACACACGGCCATATCTAGTTCAAGTCTGCTTAGGAACCTGACAAGAACAGTAGATCCTCTTCAGTCCAATACACTGTACTTGCTGGGAACAGACGCGAGTGCTATTTGTCCTGTGTATGTCAATGGCAGCGCAATAGTGACTCTTCTTACCAGAAAACAACTCTTGCTCGTAGGACCAGAAACTGCATGTGATTCAACTCCATTTAGGACTGGGAAACAAATGCTAGCTCGCCTTACATGAAACACACTCTGCTTTTGATTAAAGAGCACTCTTCTACTCTACTGTGTTTCCTATGAGGTCCAAACAGTGAGCTTGCTCAGAACAAAAGAACTGTGCTTCCTACACACACGGGCCATATCTAGTTCAACTCTGCTTAGGAAACTGACAAGAACAGTAGCTCCTCTTCAGTCCAATACACTGTACTTGCTGGCAACAGGCGCATGTGCTATTTGCACTGTGTATGTCAATGGGAGCGCAATAGTGACTTTCCTTACCAGAAAACAACTCTTGCTCATAGGACTAGAAACTGCATGTGATTCCACTCCATTTAGGACTGCGAAACAAATGCTAGCTCGCCTTACAAGAAACACACTCTGCTTCAGAGAAAATAGCACTGTTCTACTCTACTGTGTTTCCTATGGGGTCCAAACAGTGAGCTGGCTCAGAACAAAAGAACTGTGCTTAATACACACACGGACCACATCTAGTTCAACTCTGCTTAGGAAACGGACAAGAACAGTAGCTCCTATTCAGTCCAATACACTGTACTTGCTGGGAAAAGTCGCGAGGGCTATTTGCCTTGTGTAGGGCAATGGGAGCGCAATAGTGACTTTCCTTACCAGAAAACAACTCTTGTTCCTAGGACCAGAAACTGCATGTGATTCAACTCCATTTAGGACTGGGAAACAAACTCTAGCTCGCTTTACAAGAAACACACTCTGCTTTTGAGAAAAATGCACTCTTCTACTCTACTGTGTTTCCTATGGGGTCCGAACAGTGAGCATGCTCAGAACAAAAGAACTGTGCTTCCTACATACACGGCCATATCTAGTTCATTTCTGCTTAGGAACCTGAGAAAAACAGTAGATTCTCTTCAGTAAAATACACTGTACATGCTGGGAACCGACGCCAGTGCTATTTGCCCTGTGTATGACAATGGGATCGCAATAGTGACTTTCCTTACCAGAAAACAACTCTTGCTCGTAGGATCAGAAACTGCATGTGATTCAACTCCATTTAGGACTGGGAAAGAAACGCTAGCTCGTCTTACAAGAAACACACTCTGCTTTTGAGAAAAGAGCACTCTTCTACTCTACTGTGTTTCCTATAGGGCCAGAACAGTGAGATTGCACAGAACAAAAGAAGTGTGCTTCCTACACACACGGCCATATCTAGTTCAATTCAGCTTAGGAAACTGACAAGAACAGTATACCCTCCAGTCAAATACACTGCACATGCTGCGAACAGGCACCAGTGATATTTGCCCTGTGTATGACAATGGGAGCGCAATAGTGACTCTTCTTACCAGAAAACAACTCTTGCTCGTAGGACCAGAAACTGCAAGTGACTCAACTCCATTTAGGACTGGGAAAGAAACGCTAGCTCGCCTTACAAGAAACACACTCTGCTTTTGAGAAAAGAGCACTCTTCTACTCTACTGTGTTTCCTATAGGGCCAGAACCGTGAACTTGCTCAGAAAAAAAGAACTGTGCTTCCTACACACACGACCATATCTAGTTCAATTCTGCTTAGGAACCTGACAAGAACAGTAGATTCTCTTCAGTCCAATACACTGTACATGCTGGGAACCGACGACAATGCTATTTGCACTGTGTATGACATTGAGAGCACAATAGTGATTCTTCTTACCAGAAAACAATTCTTGCTCGTAGGACCAGAAACTGCATGGGATTCAACTCCATTTATGACTGGGAAACAAATGCTAGCTCGCCTACAAGAAACACACTCTGCTTTTGAGAAAAGAGCACTCATCTACTCTACTGGGTTTCCTATGGGGTCCAAACAGTGAGCTTGCTCAGAACAAAAGAACTGTGCTTCCTACACACATGGGCCATATCTAATTCAACTTTGCTTAGGTCACTGACAAGAACAGTAGCTCCTCTTCAGTCTAATACACTGTACTTGCTGGGAAGAGACGCGAGTGCTATTTGTACTCTCTATGGCAATGGGAGCACAATAGTGACTCTTCTTACCAGAAAACAACTCTTGCTCTTAGGACCACAAACTGCATGTGACTCACCTCCATTTAGGACTGGGAAACAAACGCTAGCTCTGCTCACAAGAAACACACTCTGCTTTTGAGAAAAGAGCACTCTTCTACTCTACTGTGTTTCCTCTATGGCCAGAACAATGAGCTTGCTCAGAACAAAAGGACTGTGCTTCCTACACACACGGGCCGTATCTAATTCAATTCTGCTTAGGAAACTGACAAGAACAGTATACGCTCTTCAGTCAAATACACTGCACTTGCTGGGAACAGACACCAGTGCTATTTGCCCTGTGTATGACAAAGGGAGCGCAATAGTGACTCTTCTTACCAGAAAACAACTCTTGCTCATAGGACCAGAAACTGCATGAGACACAACTCCATTTAGGACTGGGAAAGAAACGCTAGCTTGCCTTACAAGAAACACACTCTGCTTTTGAGAAAAGAGCACTCTTCTACTCTACTGTGTTTCCTATAGGGCCAGAACAGTGAACTTGCTCAGAACAAAAGAACTGTGCTTCCTACACACAGGGGCCATATCTAGTTCAACTCTGCTTAGGAAACTGACAAGAACAGTAGCTCCTCTTCAGTCCAATACTCTGTACATGCATGGAACAGATGCCAGTGCTATTTGCACTGTTTCTGGCAATGGGAGCGCAATAGTGACTCTTCTTACCAGAAAATTCTCTTGCTCATAGGACCAGAAACTGCACGGGATTCAATTCCATTTCTGACTGGGAAACAAACACAGAACAGTGAACTTGCTCAGAACATAATAACTGTGCTTCCTACACACACGGCCATATCTAGTTCAACTCTGCTTAGGAAACTGACAAGAACAGTAGCTCCTCTTCAGTCCAATACACTGTACTTGCTGGGAAAAGACGGGATGGCTATTTGCACTGTGTATGGCAATGGGAGCACAATAGTGACTTTCCTTACCAGAAAACAACTCTTGCTCGTAGGACCAGAAACTGCATGTGATTCCAGTCCATTTAGGAATGGGAAACAAACGCTAGCTCGCCTTAAAAGAAACACACTCTGCTTTTGAGAAAAAAGCACTCTTCTACTCTACTGTGTTTCCTATGGGGTCCGAACAGTGAGCTTGCTCAGAACAAAAAAACTGTGCTTCCTACACACACGGCCATATCTAGTTCAAGTCTGCTTTGGAACCTGACAAGAACAGTAGATCCTCTTCAGTCCAATACACTGTACTTGCTGGGAACAGATGCGAGTGCTATTTGCGCAGTGTATGGCAATGGGAGCGCAATGTGACTTTCCTTACTAGAAAACAACTCTTGTTCGTAGGACCTGAAACTGCATGTGATTCTACTCCATTTAGGACTGGGAAAGTAACGCTAGCTCGCCTTACAAGAAACAGACTCTGCTTTTGAGAAAAGAGCACTCATCTACTCTACTGGGTTTCCTATGGGGTCCCAACAGTGAGCTTGCTCAGAACAAAAGAACTGTGCTTCCTACACACATGGGCCATATCTAATTCAACTTTGCTTAGGTTACTGACAAGAACAGTAGCTCCTCTTCAGTCTAATACACTGTACTTGGTGGGAACAGACGCGAGTGCTATTTGTACTCTGTATGGCAATGGGAGCACAATAGTGACTCTACTTACCAGAAAACAACTCTTGCTCTTAGGACCACAAACTGCATGTGACTCAACTCCATTTAGGACTGGGAAACAAACGCTAGCTCTGCTCACAAGAAAGACACTCTGCTTTTGAGAAAAGAGCACTCTTCTACTCTACTGTGTTTCCTATAAGGCCAGAACAGTGAGCTTGCTCAGAACATAATAACTGTGCTTCGTAAACACACAGGCCATATCTAGTTCAACTCTGCTTAGGAAACTGACAAGAACAGCAGCTCCTCTTCAGTCCAATACTCTGTACATGCACGGAACAGATGCCAGTGCTATTTGCACTGTTTATGGCAATGGGAGCGCAATAGTGACTCTTCTTACCAGAAAAATCTCTTGCTCGTAGGACGAGAAACTGAACGGGATTCAATTCCATTTCTGACTGGGAAACAAACACTAGCTCGCCTTTCAATAAACACACTCTGCTTTTGAGAAAAGAGCACTCTTCTACTCTACTGTGTTTCCTATGGGGTCGAAACAGTGAGCTTGCTCAGAACAAATGAACTGTGCTTTCTACACACATGGCCATATCTAGTTCAATTCGGCGTAGGAACCTGACAAGAACAGTAGATCCTCTTCAGTCCAATACACTGTACTTCCTGGGATCAGATGCCAGTGCTATTTGCCCTGTGTATGACAATGGGAGCGCAATAGTGACTCTTCTTACCAGAAAACAACTATTGCTCGTAGGACCAGAAACTGCATGGGATTCAACTCCATTTAGTACTGGGAAACAAACGCTAGCTCGCTTTACAAGAAACACACTCTGCTTTTGAGAAAAGAGCAATCTTCTACTCTACTGTGTTTCCTATAAGGCCAGAACAGTGAACTTGCTCAGAACAAAAGAACTGTGCTTCCTACACACGGGCCATAACTAGTTCAACTCTGCTTAGGAAACTGACAAGAACAGTAGCTCCTCTTCAGTCCAATACACTGTACTTGCTGGGAAAAGACACGAGTGCTATTTGCCCTGTGTATGGCAATGGGAGCGCAATAGTGACTTTCCTTACCAGAAAAAAAACTCTTGTTTGTAGGACCAGAAACTGCATGAGATTCAACTACATTTAGGACTAGGGAACAAACGCTAGCTCGCCTTATAAGAAACACACTCTGCTTTTGAGAAAAGAGCACTTTTCTATTCTACTGTGTTTCCTATAGGGCCAGAACAGTGAGCTTGCTCAGAACATAAGAACTGTGCTTCCTACACACACAGGCCTTATCTAGTTCAACTCTGCTTAGGAAACTGACAAGAACAGTAGCTCCTCTTCAGTCCGATACACTGTACTTGCTGGGAACAGACGCGAGTGCTATTTACACTGTGGATGGCAATGTTAGCACAATAGTGACTTTCCTTACCAGAAAAAAACTCTTGCTCATAGGACCAGAAACTGCATGTGATTCAACTCCATTTAGGACTGGGAAACAAACGCTAGCTCGCCTTACAAGAAACACACTCTGCTTTTGGGAAAAGAGCACTCTTCTACTCTACTTTGTTTCCTATGGGGTCCGAAAGTGAGCTTGCTCAGAACAAAAGAACTGTGCTTCCTACACACACGGCCATATCTAGTTCAATTCTGCTTAGGAAACTGACAAGAACAGTAGCTCCTATTCAGTCCAATACACTGTACTTGCTTGGAACAGACACGAGTGCTATTTGCACTGTGTATGGCATTTGGAGCGCAATAGTGACTTGTCTACCAGAAAACAACTCTTGCTCGTAGGACCAAAAATTGTCTGTGATTCAACTCCATTTAGGACTGGGAAACAAACTCTAGCTCACCTTACAAGAAACACATTCTACTTTTGAGAAAAGAGCACTCTTCTACTCTACTGTGTTTCCTATAGTGCCAGAACAGTTAGCCTGCTCAGAACAAATGAACTGTGCTTCCTAGACACACGGGCCATATCTAGTTCAACTCTGCTTAGGAAACTGACAAGAACAGTAGCTCCTCTTCAGTCCAATACACTGTACTTGCTGGGAACAGACGCTTGTGCTATTTGAACTGTGTATGGCAATGGGAGCACAATAGTGACTTTCCTTACCAGAAAACAACTCTTGGTCGTAGGACCAGAAACTGCATGTGATTCAACTCCATTTAGGACTGGGAAATAAACGCTAGCTCACCTTACAAGAAACACACTCTGCTTTTGAGAAAAGAGCACTCTTCTACTCTACTCTGTTTCCTATGGGGTCCATACAGTGAGCTTGCTCAGAACAAAAGAACTGTGGTTCCTACACACACGGACCATATGTAGTTCAACTCTGCCTAGAAAACTGACAAGAACAGTAGCTCCTCTTCAGTCCAATACACTGTACTTGCTGGGAACAGACGCGAGTGCTATTTACACTGTGTATGGCAATGAGAGCGCAATAGTGACTTTCCTTACCAGAAAACAACTCTTGCTCGTAGGACCACAAACTGCATGTGATTCAACGCGATTTAGGACTGGGAAACAAACGCTAGCTCCCCTTACAAGAAACACACTCTGCTTTAGAAAAAGAGCACTCTTCTACTCTACTGTGTTTCCTACAGGGCCAGAACAGTGAGCTTGCTCAGAACAAAAGAACTGTGCTTCCTACACGGGCCATATCTAGTTCAACTCTGCTTAGATAACTGACAAGAACAGTAGATCCTCTTCAGTTCAATACACTGTACTTGCTGGGAACAGACGCCAGTGCTATTTGCACTGTGTATGGCATTTGGAGCACAATAGTGACTCGTCTTACCAGAAAACAACTCTTGCACATAGAACAAAAAACTGCATGTGACTCAACTCCATTTAGGACTGGGAAACAAACTCTAGCTCGCTTTACAAGAAACACACTCTGCTTTTGAGAAAGAGCACTCTTCTACTCTACTGTGCTTCCTATAGGGCCAGAACAGTGAGCTTGCTCAAAACAAAAAAACTGTGCTTCCTACACACACGGCCATATCTAGTTCAAGTCTGCTTAGGAACCTGACAAGAACAGTAGATCCTCTTCAGTCCAATACACTGTACTTGCTGGGAACAGACGCGAGTGATATTTGCACAGTGTATGGCAATTGGAGCGCAATGTGACTTTCCTTACCAGAAAACAACTCTTGTTCGTAGGACCTGAAACTGCTTGTGATTCAACTCCATTTAGGACTTGGAAACAAACGCTAGCTTGCCTTACAAGAAACACACTCTGCTTTAGAGAAAAGAGCACTCTTCTACTCTACTGTGTTTCCTATAGGGCCAGAACAGTGAGCTTGCTCAGAACATAAGAACTGTGCTTCCTACACACACGGGCCATATCGAGTTCAACTCTGCTTAGGAACCTGACAAGAACAGTAGCTCCTCTTCATTCCAATACACTGTACTTGCTGGGAACAGACGCATGTGCTATTTGTACTGTGTATGGCAATGGGAGCGCAATAGTGACTTTCCTTACCAGAAAACAACTCTTGCTCATAGGACAAGAAACTGCATGTGATTCCACTCCATTTAGAACTGGAAACAAACACAAGCTCGCCTTACAAGAAACACACTCTGCTTTTGAGAAAAGAGCACACTTCTACTCTACTGTGCTTCCTATGGGGTCCGAACAGTGAGCTTGCTCAGAACAAAAGAACTGTGCTTCGTACACACGAACATATCTAGTTCAATTCTGTTTAGGAACCTGACAAGAACAGTAGATCCTCTTCAGTCCAATATACTGTACTTGCTGGGAACAGACGCCAGTGCTATTTGTCCTGTGTATGGCAATGGCAGCGCAATAGTGACTCTTCTTACCATAAAACAACTCTTGCTCATAGGACCAGAAACTGCAAGTGTTTCAACTCCATTTAGGACTGGGAAACAAAAGCTAGCTCACCTTACAAGAAACACACTCTGCTTTAGAGAAAAGAGCACTCTTCTACTTTACTGTGTTTCCTATAGGGCCAGAACAGTAAGCTTGCTCAGAAAAAAAGAACTGTGCTTCTTACACACACGGGCCATATCTAGTTCAACTCTGCTTAGGAAACTGAGAAGAACAGTAGCTCCTCTTCAGTCCAATACACTGTACTTGCTGGGAACAGACGCGAGGGCTATTTGCGCTGTGTATGGCAATGGGAGCACAATAGTGACTTTCTTTACCAGAAAACAACTCTTGCTCGTAGGACCAGAAACTGCGTGTGATTCCACTCCATTTAGGACTGGGATACAAATGGTAGCTCGCCTTACAAGAAACACACTCTGCTTTAGAGAAAAGAGCACTCTTCTACTCTACTGTGTTTCCTATGGGGTCCAAACAGTGAGCTTGCTGAGAACAAAAGAACTGTGCTTCCTACACACGGACCATATCTAGTTAAACTCTGCTTAGTAAACTGACAAGAAGAGTAGCTCCTCTTCAGTCCAATGCAGTGTACTTGCTGGGAACAGACGCCAATGCTATTTGTCGTGTATGGCAATGGCAGCGCAATAGTGACTCTTCTTACCAGAAAACAACTCTTGCTCGTGGACCAGAAACTGCATGTGATTCAACTCCATTTAGGACTGGGAAACAAACTCTAGCTTGCTTTACAAGAAACACACTCTGCTTTTGAGAAAAGAGCACTCTTCTACTCTACTGTGTTTCCTATAGGGCCAGAACAGTGAGCTTGCTCAGAAAAAAAGAACTGTGCTTCCTACACACAGGGGCCATATGTAGTTCAACTCTGCTTAGGAAACTGACAAGAACAGTAGCTCCTCTTCTTTCCAATACACTGTACTTGCTGGGAACAGATGGGAGGGCTATTTGCACTGTGTATGGCAATGGGAGCACAATAGTGACTTTCCTTACCAGAAAACAACTCTTGCTCGTAGGACCAGAAACTGCATGTGATTCTACTCCATTTAGGACTGGGAAACAAACGGTAGCTCGCCTTAAAAGAAACACACTCTGCTTTTGAGAAAAAAGCACTCTTCTACTCTACTGTGTTTCCTATGGGGTCTGAACAGTGAGCTTGCTCAGAACAAAAAAACTGTGCTTCCTACACACACGGCCATAACTAGTTCAAGTCTGCTTAGGAACCTGACAAGAACAATAGATCCTCTTCAGCCCAATATACTGTACTTGCTGCGAACAGACTCCAGTGCTATTTGTCCTGTGTATGGCAATGGCAGCGCAATAGTGACTCTTTTTTACCAGAAAACAATTCTTGCTCGTAGTACCAGAAACTGCATGGGATTCAACACCATTTAGGACTGCGAAACAAATGCTAGCTCGCCTTACAAGTAACACACTCTGCTTCAGAGAAAATAGCACTCTTCTGCTCTACTGTGTTTCCTATGGGGTCCAAAGAGTGAGCTTGCAAAGAAAAAAAGAACTGTGCTTCCTACAAACACGGATCATATCTAGTTCAACTCTGCTTAGGAAACTGACAAGAACAGTAGCACCTATCCAGTCCAATACACTGTACTTGCTGGGAACAGACACGAGTGCTATTTGCACTGTGTATGGCAATGGGAGCGCAATGTGACTTTCCTTACCAAAAAAGAACTCTTGTTCGTAGGAACTGAAACTGCATGTGATTCAACTCCATTTAGGACTAGGAAACAAACGCTAGCTCGCCTTACAAGAAACACACTCTGCTTTTGAGAAAAGAGCACTCTTCTACTCTACTGTGTTTCCTATAGGGCCAGAACAGTGAGCTTGCTCAGAACATAAGAACTGTGCTTCCTACACACACGGGCCATATCTACTTGAACTCTGCTTAGGAAACTGACAAGAAAAGTAGCTCCTCTTCACTCCGATACACTGTACTTGCTGGGAACAGACGCGAGTGCTATTTGCACTGTGTATGGCAATGGGAGCGCAATAGTGACTTTCCTTACCAGAAAACAACTCTTGCTCATAGGACTAGAAACTGCATGTGATTCAACTCCATTTAGGACTGGGAAACAAACGCTAGCTCGCCTTACAAGAAACACACTCTGCTTTTGAGAAAAGTGCACTCTTCTACTCTACTGTGTTTCCTATAGGGTCCGAACAGTGAGCTTGCTCAGAACAAAAGAACTGTGCTTCCTACAGACACGGCCATATCTAGTTCAATTCTGCTTAGGAACCTGAAAGAACAGTAGATCCTCTTCAGTCCAATACACTGTACTTGCTGGGAACAGACGCCAGTGTTCTTTGTCCTGTATATGGCAATTGGAGCACAATAGTGACTCTTCTTACCATAAAACAACTCTTGCTCGTAGGACCAGAAACTGCATGTGATTCAACTCCATTTAGGACTGGGAAACAAACGATAGCTCGCCTTACAAGAAACACACTCTGCTTTAGAGAAAAGAGCACTCTTCTACTCTACTGCGTTTCCTATAGGGCCAGAACAGTGAGCTTGCTCAGAAAAAAAAACTGTGCTTCCTACACACACGGGCCATATCTAGTTCAACTCTGCTTAGGAAACTGACAAGAACAGTAGCTCCTCTTCAGTCCGATACACTGTACTTGCTCGGAAGAGACGCCAGTGCTATTTGCACTGTGGATGGCAATGGGAGCACAATAGTGACTTTCCTTACCAGAAAACAACTCTTGCTCGTAGGACCAGAAACTGCATATGATTCAACTCTATTTAGGACTGAGAAACAAATGCTAGCTTGCCTTCCATGAATCACACTCTGCTTTTGAGAAAAGAGCACTCTTCTACTCTACTGTGTTTCCTATGGGGTACGAACAGTGAGCTTGCTCAGAACAAAAGAACTGTGCTTCCTACACACACGGGCCATATCTAGTTCAACTCTGCTTAGGAAACTGACAAGAACAGTAGCTCCTCATCAGTCCGATACACTCTACTTGCTGGGAACAGACGCGAGTGCTATTTGCACTGTGTATGTCAAAGGGAGCACAATAGTGACTTTCCTTTCCAGAAAACAACTCTTGCTCGTAGGACCAGAAACTGCATGTGATTCAACTAAATTTAGGAATGAGAAACAAATGCTAGCTCGCCTTACATGAAACACACTCTTTTTTAGAGAAAAGAGCACTCTTCTACTCTACTGTGTTTCCTATGGGTTCCGAAAAGTGAGCTTGCTCAGAACAAAAAAACTGTGCTTCCTACACACACGGACCATATCTAATTCAAGTCTGCTTAGGAACCTGACAAGAACAGTAGATCCTCTTCAGTCCAATACACTGTACTTGCTGGGAACAGACGCCAGTGCTATTTGTCCTGTGTAAGGCAATGGCAGCGCAATAGTGACTCTTCTTACCAGAAAACAACTCTTGCTCATGGACCAGAAACTGCATGTGATTCAACTCCATTTAGGACTGGGAAACAAATGCTAGCTCGCCTTACATGAATCACACTCTGCTTTTGAGAAAAGAGCACTCTTCTACTCTACTGTGTTTCCTATGTTTTCCGAACAGTGAGCTTGCTGAGAACAAAAAAACTGTGCTTCCTACACACACGGCCATATCTAGTTCAAGTCTGCTTAGGAACCTGACAAGAACAGTAGATCCTCTTCAGTCCAATACACTGTACTTGTTGGGAACAGACGCCAGTGCTATTTGTCCTGTGTATGGCAATGGCAGCGCAATAGTGACTCTTCTTACCAGAAAACAACTCTTGCTTGTAGTACCAGAAACTGCATGTGATTCAACTCCATTTAGGCCTGGGAAACAAACTCTAGCTCGCTTTACAAGAAACACACTCTGCTTTTGAGAAAAGAGCACTCTTCTACTCTACTGTGTTTCCTATAGGGCCAGAACAGTGAGCTTGCTCAGAAAAAAAGAACTGTGCTTCCTACACACACGGGCCGTATCTAGTTCAACTCTGCTTAGAAAACTGAGAAGAACAGTAGCTCCTCTTCAGTCCAATAAACTGTACTTGCTGGGAAGAGACACGAGGGCTATTTGCACTGTGTATGGCAATGGGAGCGCAATAGTGACTTTCTTTACCAGAAAAAAACTCTTGCTCGTAGGACCAGAAACTGCATGTGATTCCACTCCATTTAGGACTGGAAAACAAACGGTAGCTCGCCTTACAAGAAACACACTCTGCTTTAGAGAAAAGAGCACTCTTCTACTCTACTGTGTTTCCTATGGGGTCCAAACAGTGAGCTTGCTCAGAACAAAAAAACTGTGCTTCCTACACACACGGACCATATCTAGTTCAACTCTGCTTAGTAAACTGACAAGAACAGTAGCTCCTATTCAGTCCAATACACTGTACTTGCTGGGAAAGACGCGAGTGCTATTTGCCTTGTGTAGGGCAATGGGAACACAATAGTGACTTTCCTTACCATAAAACAACTCTTGCTCATAGGACCAGAAACTGCACGTGATTCAACTCCATTTAGGTCTGGGAAACAAATGCTAGCTCGCCTTACATGAAACACACTCTGCTTTTGAGAAAAGAGCACTCTTCTACTCTACTGTGTTTCCTATAGGGTCAGAACAGTGAGCTTGCTCAGAACAAAAGAACTGTGCTTCCTACACACACGGACCATATCTAGTTCAACTCTGCTTAGTAAACTGACAAGAACAGTAGCTCCTATTCAGTCCAATACACTGTACTTGCTGGGAAAGACGCGAGTGCTATTTGCCTTGTGTAGGGCAATGGGAACACAATAGTGACTTTCCTTACCATAAAACAACTCTTGCTCATAGGACCAGAAACTGCACGTGATTCAACTCCATTTAGGTCTGGGAAACAAATGCTAGCTCGCCTTACATGAAACACACTCTGCTTTTGAGAAAAGAGCACTCTTCTACTCTACTGTGTTTCCTATGGGGTCCGAACAGTGAGCTTGCTCAGAACAAAAGAACTGTGCTTCCTACACACAAGGGCCATATCTAGTTCAACTCTGCTTAGGAAACTGACAAGAACAGTAGCTCCTTTTCAGTCCAATACACTGTACTTGCGGGGAAGAGACGCGAGTGCTATTTGCACTCTGTATGGCAATTAGAGCACAATAGTGACTCGTCTTACCAGAAAACAACTCTTGCTCATAGGACAAAAAACTGCATGTGACTCAACTCCATATAGGACTGGGAAACAAACGCTAGTTCACCTTACAAGAAACACACTCTGCTTTTGAGAAAAGAGCACTCTTCTACTCTACTGTGTTTCCTATGGAGTCCGAACACTGAACTTGCTCAGAAGGAAAGAACTGTGCTTCCTACACACACGGCCATATCTAGTTCAATTTAGCTTAGGAACCTGACAAGAACAGTAGATCCTCTTCAGTCCAATACACTGTATTGCTGGGAACAGACGCCAGTGCTATTTGTCCTGTGTATGGCAATGGCAGCGCAAAAGTGACTCTTCTTTACATAAAACAACTCTTGCTCGTAGGACTAGAAACTGCATGTGATTCAACTCCATTTAGGACTGGGAAACAAACGCTAGCTCCCCTTACAAGAAACACACTCTGCTTTAGAGAAAAGAGCACTCATCTACTCTACTGTGTTTCCTATAGGGCCAGAACAGTGAGCTTGCTCAGAACAAAAGAGCTGTGCTTCCTACACACGGGCCATAACTCTGCTTAGGAAACTGACAAGAACAGTAGCTCCTCTTCAGTCCAATACACTGTATTTGCTGGGAACAGACGCGAGTGCTATTTGCACTGTGTATGAAAATTGGAGCCCAATAGTGACTTGTCTTACCAGAAAACAACTCTTGCTCGTAGGACAAAAAACTGCATGTGACTCAACTCCATTTAGGACTGGGAAACAAATGCTAGCTCGACGTCCAAGAAACACACTCTGCTTTTGAGAAAAGAGCACTCTTCTACTCTACTGTGTTTCCTATGTGTTCCGAAAAGTGAGCTTGCTCAGAAAAAAAAAAACTGTGCTTCCTACACACACGGCCATATCTAGTTCAAGTCTGCTTAGGAACCTGACAAGAACAGTAGATCCTCTTCAGTCCAATACAGTGTACTTGCTGGGAACAGACGCCAATGCTATTTGTCCTGTGTATGGCAATGGCAGCGCAATAGTGACTCTTCTTACCAGAAAACAACTCTTGCTCGTGGACAAGAAACTGCATGTGATTCAACTCCATTTTAGGACTGGGAAACAAACTCTAGCTCGCTTTACAAGAAACACACTCTGCTTTTGAGAAAATAGCACTCTTCTACTCTACTGTGTTTCCTATAGGGCCAGAACAGTGAGCTTGCTCAGAAAAAAAGAACTGTGCTTCCTACACACACTGGCCATATGTAGTTCAACTCTGCTTAGGAAACTGAGAAGAACAGTAGCTCCTCTTCTTTCCAATACACTGTACTTGCTGGGAACAGATGGGAGGGCTATTTGTACTGTGTATGGCAATAGGAGCACAATAGTGACTTTCCTTACCAGAAAACAACTCTTACTCGTAGGAACACAAACTGCATGTGATTCAACTCCATTTAGGAATGGGAAACAAACGCTAGCTCGCCTTAAAAGAAACACACTCTGCTTTTGAGAAAAAAGCACTCTTCTACTCTACTGTGTTTCCTATGGGGTCCGAACAGTGAGCTTGCTCAGAACAAAAGAACTGTGCTTCCTACACACACGGCCATATCTAGTTCAATTCTGCTTAGGAACCTGAAAGAACAGTAGATCCTCTTCAGTCCAATACATTGTACTTGCTGGGAACAGAAGCCAGTGCTCTTTGTCCTGTATATGGCAATTGGAGCACAATAGTGACTCTTCTTACCATAAAACAACTCTTGCTCGTAGGACCAGAAACTGCATGTGATTCAACTCCATTTAGGACTGGGAAACAAACGATAGCTCGCCTTACAAGAAACACACTCTGCTTTAGAGAAAAGAGCACTCTTCTACTCTACTGTGTTTCCTATAGGGCCAGAACAGTGAGCTTGCTCAGAAAAAAAAACTGTGCTTCCTACACACACGGGCCATATCTAGTTCAACTCTGCTTAGGAAACTGACAAGAACAGAAGCTCCTCTTCAGTCCGATACAATGTACTTGCGGGGAACAGACGCGAGTGCTATTTGCAATGTGTATGGCAATTGGAGCCCAATAATGACTTGTCTTACCAGAGAACAACTCTTGCTCGTAGGACAAAAAACTGCATGTGACTCAACTCCATTTAGGACTGGGAAACAAACGCTAGCTCGACTTTTAAGAAACACACTCTGCTTTTGAGAAAAGAGCACTCTTCTACTCTACTGTGTTTCCTATGTGTTCTGAAAAGTGAGCTTGCTCAGAACAAAAAAACTGTGCTTCCTACACACACGGCCATATCTAGTTCAAGTCTGCTTAGGAACCTGACAAGAACAGTAGATCCTCTTCACTCCAATACACTGTACTTGCTAGGAACAGACGCCAGTGCTATTTGTCCTGTGTATGGCAATGGCAGCACAATAGTGACTCTTCTTACCAGAAAACAACTCTTGGTCGTGGACCAGAAACTGCATGTGATTCAACTCCATTTAGGACTGGGAAACAAACGCTAGCTCGCCCTACAAGAAACACTCTCTGCTTTTGAGAAAAGAGCACTCTTCTACTCTACTGTGTTTCCTATGGGGTCCAAACAGTGAGCTTGCTCAGAACAAAAGAACTGTGATTCCTACACACGCGGGACATATCTCGTTCAACTCTGCTTAGGAAACTGACAAGAACAGTAGCTCCTCTTCAGTCCGATACACTGTAATTGCTGGGAACAGACGTGAGTGCTATTTGCACTGTGTATGGCAATGGGAGCGCAATAGTGACTTTCCTTACCAGAAAACAACTCTTGGTCGTAGGATCAGAAACTGCATGTGATTCAACTCCATTTAGGACTGGCAAACAAACGCTAGCTCGCCTTACAAGAAACACAATCTGCTTTTGAGAAAAGAGCACTCTTCTACTCTACTGTGTTTCCTATAGGGCCAGAACAGTGAGCTTGCTCAGAACAAAAGAACTGTGCTTCCTACACACACGGCCATATCTAGTTCAACTCTACTGAGGAAACTGACAAGAACAGTAGCTCCTAATCAGTCCAATACACTGTCCTTGAATGGAACAGACGCGAGTACTATTTGCACTGTGTATGGCATTTGGAGCGCAATAGTGACTCTTCTTACCAGAAAACAACTCTTGCTCGTAGGACCAAAAACAGCATGTGACTCAACTCCATTTAGGACTGGGAAACAAACGCGAGCTCTCCTTACAAGAAAAACACTCTGCTTTAGAGAAAAGAGCACTCTTCTACTCTACTGTGTTTCCTATGTTGTCCAAACAGTAAGCTTGCTCAGAACAAAAGAACTGGGCTTCCTACACACACGGGCCACATCTCGTTCAACTCTTCTTAGGAAACTGACAAGAGCAGTAGCTCCTATTCATTCCAATACACTGTACTTGCTGGGAACAGACGCGAGTGCTATTTGCACTGTGTATGGCAATTGGAACACAATAGTGACTCGTCTTACCAGAAAACAACTCTTGCTCGTAGTACAAAAAACTGCATGTGACTCAACTCCATTTAGGACTGGGAAACAAACGCTAGCTCGCCTTCCAAAAACACACTCTGATTTTGAGAAAAGAGCACTCTTCTACTCTACTGTGTTTCCTATGTGTCCCGAACAGTGAGCTTGCTCAGAACAAAAAAACTGTGCTTCCTACACACAGGGCCATAACTAGTTCAAGTCTGCTTAGGAACCTGACAAGAACAATAGATCCTCTTCAGCCCAATATACTGTACTTGCTGCGAACAGACTCCAGTGCTATTTGTCCTGTGTATGTCAATGGCAGCGCAATAGTGACTCTTTTTACCAGAAAACAATTCTTGCTCGTAGTACCAGAAACTGCATGGGATTCAACACCATTTAGGACTGCGAAACAAATGCTAGCTCGCCTTACAAGTAACACACTCTGCTTTAGAGAAAATAGCACTCTTCTGCTCTACTGTGTTTCCTATGGGTTCCAAAGAGTGAGCTTGCAAAGAAAAAAAGAACTGTGCTTCCTACAAACACGGATCATATCTAGTTCAACTCTGCTTAGGAAACTGACAAGAACAGTAGCACCTATCCAGTCCAATACACTGTACTTGCTGGGAACAGACACGAGTGCTATTTGCGCTGTGTATGGCAATGGGAGCGCAATGTGACTTTCCTTACCAAAAAAGAACTCTTGTTCGTAGGAACTGAAACTGCATGTGATTCAACTCCATTTAGGACTAGGAAACAAACGCTAGCTCGCCTTACAAGAAACACACTCTGCTTTTGAGAAAAGAACACTCTTTTACTCTACTGTGTTTCCTATAGGGCCAGAACAGTGAGCTTGCTCAGAACATAAGAACTGTGCTTCCTACACACACGGGCCATATCTACTTGAACTCTGCTTAGGAAACTGACAAGAAAAGTAGCTCCTCTTCAGTCCGATACACTGTACTTGCTGGGAACAGACGCGAGTGCTATTTGCACTGTGTATGGCAATGGGAGCGCAATAGTGACTTTCCTTACCAGAAAACAACTCTTGCTCATAGGACTAGAAACTGCATGTGATTCAACTCCATTTAGGACTGGGAAAAAAACGCTAGCTCGCCTTACAAGAAACACACTCTGCTTTTGAGAAAATTGCACTCTTCTACTCTACTGTGTTTCCTATAGGGTCCGAACAGTGAGCTTGCTCAGAACAAAAGAACTGTGCTTCCTACACACACGGCCATATCTAGTTCAATTCTGCTTAGTAACCTGAAAGAACAGTAGATTCTCTTCAGTCCAATACACTGTACTTGCTGGGAACAGACGCCAGTGTTCTTTGTCCTGTGTATGGCAATTGGAGCACAATAGTGACTCTTCTTACCATAAAACAACTCTTGCTCGTACGACCAGAAACTGCATGTGATTCAACTCCATTTAGGACTGGGAAACAAACGATAGCTCGCCTTACAAGAAACACACTCTGCTTTGGAGAAAAGAGCACTCTTCTACTCTACTGTGTTTCCTATAGGGCCAGAACAGTGAGCTTGCTCAGAAAAAAAACTGTGCTTCCTACACACACGGCCCATATCTAGTTCAACTCTGCTTAAAAAACTGACAAGAACAGTAGCTCCTCTTCAGTCCGATACACTGTACTTGCTCGGAAGAGACGCCAGTGCTATTTGCACTGTGGATGGCAATGGGAGCACAATAGTGACTTTCCTTACCAGAAAACAACTCTTGCTCGTAGGACCAGAAACTGCATATGATTCAACTCTATTTAGGACTGAGAAACAAATGGTAGCTTGCCTTCCATGAAACACACTCTGCTTTTGAGAAAAGAGCACTCTTCTACTCTACTGTGTTTCCTATGGGGTACGAACAGTGAGCTTGCTCAGAACAAAAGAACTGTGCTTCCTACACACACGGGCCATATCTAGTTCAACTCTGCTTAGGAAACTGACAAGAACAGTAGCTCCTCATCAGTCCGATACACTGTACTTGCTGGGAACAGACGCGAGTGCTATTTGCACTGTGTATGTCAAAGGGAGCACAATAGTGACTTTCCTTACCAGAAAACAACTCTTGCTCGTAGGACCAGAAACTGCATGTGATTCAACTCCATTTAGGACTGAGAAACAAATGCTAGCTCGCCTTACATGAAACACACTCTTTTTTTGAGAAAAGAGCACTCTTCTACTCTACTGTGTTTCCTATGTGTTCCGAAAAGTGAGCTTGCTCAGAACAAAAAAACTGTGCTTCCTACACACACGGCCATATCTAGTTCAAGTCTGCTTAGGAACCTGACAAGAACAGTAGATCCTCTTCAGTCCAATACACTGTACTTGCTGGGAACAGACGCCAGTGCTATTTGTCCTGTGTATGGCAATGGCAGCGCAATAGTGACTCTTCTTACCAGAAAACAACTCTTGCTCATGGACCAGAAACTGCATGTGATTCAACTCCATTTAGGACTGGGAAACAAATGCTAGCTCGCCGTACATGAAACACACTCTGCTTTTGAGAAAAGAGCACTCTTCTACTCTACTGTGTTTCCTATGTTTTCCGAACAGTGAGCTTGCTGAGAACAAAAAAACTGTGCTTCCTACACACACGGCCATATCTAGTTCAAGTCTGCTTAGGAACCTGACAAGAACAGTAGATCCTCTTCAGTCCAATACACTGTACTTGTTGGGAACAGACTCCAGTGCTATTTGTCCTGTGTATGGCAATGGCAGCGCAATAGTGACTCTTCTTACCAGAAAACAACTCTTGCTTGTAGTTCCAGAAACTGCATGTGATTCAACTCCATTTAGGCCTGGGAAACAAACTCTAGCTCGCTTTACAAGAAACACACTCTGCTTTTGAGAAAAGAGCACTCTTCTACTCTACTGTGTTTCCTATAGGGCCAGAACAGTGAGCTTGCTCAGAAAAAAAGAACTGTGCTTCCTACACACACGGGCCGTATCTAGTTCAACTCTGCTTAGAAAACTGAGAAGAACAGTAGCTCCTCTTCAGTCCAATAAACTGTACTTGCTGGGAAGAGACACGAGGGCTATTTGCACTGTGTATGGCAATGGGAGCGCAATAGTGACTTTCTTTACCAGAAAAAAACTCTTGCTCGTAGGACCAGAAACTGCATGTGATTCTACTCCATTTAGGACTGGGAAACAAACGGTAGCTCGCCTTACAAGAAACACACTCTGCTTTAGAGAAAAGAGCACTCTTCTACTCTACTGTGTTTCCTATGGGGTCCAAACAGTGAGCTTGCTCAGAACAAAAAAACTGTGCTTCCTACACACACGGACCATATCTAGTTCAACTCTGTTTAGTAAACTGACAAGAACAGTAGCTCCTATTCAGTCCAATACACTGTACTTGCTGGGAAAGACGCGAGTGCTATTTGCCTTGTGTAGGGCAATGGGAACACAATAGTGACTTTCCTTACCATAAAACAACTCTTGCTCATAGGACTAGAAACTGCAAGTGATTCAACTCCATTTAGGTCTGGGAAACAAATGCTAACTCGCCTTACATGAAACACACTCTGCTTTTGAGAAAAGAGCACTCTTCTACTCTACTGTGTTTCCTATGGGGTCCGAACAGTGAGCTTGCTCAGAACAAAAGAACTGTGCTTCCTACACACAAGGGCCATATCTAGTTCAACTCTGCTTAGGAAACTGACAAGAACAGTAGCTCCTTTTCAGTCCAATACACTGTACTTGCGGGGAAGAGACGCGAGTGCTATTTGCACTCTGTGTGGCAATTAGAGCACAATAGTGACTCGTCTTACCAGAAAACAACTCTTGCTCATAGGACAAAAAACTGCATGTGACTCAACTCCTTATAGGACTGGGAAACAAACGCTAGCTCGCCTTACAAGAAACACACTCTGCTTTTGAGAAAAGAGCACTCTTCTACTCTACTGTGTTTCCTATGGAGTCCGAACACTGAACTTGCTCAGAACAAAAGAACTGTGCTTCCTACACACACGGCCATATCTAGTTCAATTTAGCTTAGGAACCTGACAAGAACAGTAGATCCTCTTCAGTCCAATACACTGTACTTGCTGGGAACAGACGCCAGTGCTATTTGTCCTGTGTATGGCAATGGCAGCGCAAAAGTGACTCTTCTTTACATAAAACAACTCTTGCTTGTAGGACTAGAAACTACATGTGATTCAACTCCATTTAGGACTGGGAAACAAACGCTAGCTCGCCTTACAAGAAACACACTCTGCTTTAGAGAAAAGAGCACTCGTCTACTCTACTGTGTTTCCTATAGGGCCAGAACAGTGAGCTTGCTCAGAACAAAAGAGCTGTGCTTCCTACACACGGGCCATAATAGTTCCACTCTGCTTAGGAAACTGACAAGAACAGTAGCTCCTCTTCAGTCCGATACACTGTACTTGCTGGGAACAGACGCCAGTGCTATTTGCACTGTGTATGGCAATGGGAGCGCAATAGTGACTTTCTTTCCCAGAAAACAACTCTTGCTCGTAGGACCAGAAACTGTATGTGATTCAACTCCATTTAGGACTGGGAAACAAATGCTAGCTCGCCTTACATGAAACACACTCTGCTTTTGAGAAAAGAGCACTCTTCTACTCTACTGTGCTTCCTATGTGGTCTGAACATTGATCTTGCTCAGAACAATAGAACTGTGCTTCCTACACACACGGGCCATATCTAGTTCAACTCTGCTTAGGAAACTGACAAGAACAGTAGATCCTCTTCAGTCGAATACACTGTATTTGCAGGGAACAGACGCGAGTGCTATTTGCACTGTGTATGAAAATTGGAGCCCAATAGTGACTTGTCTTACCAGAAAACAACTCTTGCTCGTAGGACAAAAAACTGCATGTGACTCAACTCCATTTAGGACTGGGAAACAAATGCTAGCTCGACGTCCAAGAAACACACTCTGCTTTTGAGAAAAGAGCACTCTTCTACTCTACTGTGTTTCCTATGTGTTCCGAAAAGTGAGCTTGCTCAGAAAAAAAAAAAACTGTGCTTCCTACACACACGGCCATATCTAGTTCAAGTCTGCTTAGGAACCTGACAAGAACAGTAGATCCTCTTCAGTCCAATACAGTGTACTTGCTGGGAACAGACGCCAATGCTATTCGTCCTGTGTATGGCAATGGCAGCGCAATAGTGACTCTTCTTACCAGAAAACAACTCTTGCTCGTGGACAAGAAACTGCATGTGATTCAACTCCATTTTAGGACTGGGAATCAAACTCTAGCTCGCTTTACAAGAAACACACTCTGCTTTTGAGAAAAGAGCACTCTTCTACTCTACTGTGTTTCCTATAGGGCCAGAACAGTGAGCTTGCTCAGAAAAAAAGAACTGTGCTTCTTACACACACTGGCCATATGTAGTTCAACTCTGCTTAGGAAACTGAGAAGAACAGTAGCTCCTCTTCTTTCCAATACACTGTACTTGCTGGGAACAGATGGGAGGGATATTTGCACTGTGTATGGCAATGGGAGCACAATAGTGACTTTCCTTACCAGAAAACAACTCTTGCTCGTAGGAACACAAACTGCATGTGATTCAACTCCATTTAGGAATGGGAAACAAATGCTAGCTCGCCTTACAAGAAATACAATCTGCTTTAGAGAAAAGAGCACTCTTCTACTCTACTGTGTTTCCTATGGGGTCCAAACAGTGAGCTTGCTCAGAACAATAAAACTGTGCTTCCTACACACACGGCCATATCTAGTTCAATTCTGCTTATAAAACTGACAAGAACAGTAGATCCTCTTCAGTCCAATACACTCTACTTCCTGGGAACAGACGCCAGTGCTTTTTGTCCTGTGTATGGCAATGACAGCGCAATAGTGACTCTTCTTACCAGAAACAACTCTTGCTCCTAGGACCAGAAACTGCATGGGACTCAACTCCATTTAGGACTGGGAAACAAACACTAGCTCGCCTTACAAGAAACACACTCTGCTTTTGAGAAAAGAGCCCTCTTCTACTCTAAAGTGTTTCCTGTAGGGCCAGAAAAGTGAGCTTGCCCAGAACAAAAGAACTGTGCTTCCAACAGACACGGGCCATATCTAGTTCAACTCTGCTTAGATAACTGACAAGAACAGTAGCTCCTCTTCAGTCCAATACACTGTACTTGCAGGGAACAGACGCGAGTGCTCTTTGCACTGTGTATGTCAATGGGAGCGCAATAGTGACTTTCCTTACCAGAAAACAACTCTTGCTCGTAGGACCAGAAACTGTATGTGATTCAACGCCATTTAGGACTGGGAAACAATTGCTTGCTCGCCTTAAAAGAAACACAATCTGCTTTAGAGAAAAGAGCACTCTTCTACTCTACTATGTTTCCTGTAGGGCCAGAACAGTGAGCTTGCTCAGAACAAAAGAACTGTGCTTCCTACACACGGGCCATATCTAGTTCAACTCTGCTTAGGAAATTGACAAGAGCAGTAGCTCCTCTTCAGTCCCATACACTGTAATTGCTGGGAACAGACGCGAGTGCTATTTGCACTGTGTATGGCAATGGGAGCGCAAAGTGACTTTCCTTACCAGAAAACAACTCTTGCTTGTAGGACCAGAAACTGCATGGGATTCAACTCCATTTAGGACTGGGAAACAAATGCTAGCTCCCCTTACATGAATCACACTCTGCTTTTCTGAAAAGAGCACTCTTCTACTCTACTGTGTTTCCTATGTGGTCCAAACAGTGAGCTTGCTCAGAACAAAAGAACTGTGCTTCCTACACACACGGGCCATATCTCGTTCAACTCTGCTTAGGAAACTGACAAGAACAGTAGCTCCTCTTCAGTCCGATACACTGTACTTGCTGGGAACAGACGCGAGTGCTATTTGCACTGTGTATGGCAATGGGAGCACAATAGTGACTTCCTTACCAGAAAACAACTCTTGCTCGTAGGACCAGAAACTGCATGTGAATCCACTCCATTTACGGCTGGGAAACAAACGCTGGTCGACTTCTAAGAAACACACTCTGCTTTTGAGAAAAGAGCACTGTTCTACTCTACTGTGTTTCCTATAGTGCCAGAACAGTGAGCTTGCTCAGAACAAAAGAACTGTGCTTCCTACACACACGGCCATATCTAGTTCAACTCTGCTTAGGGACCTGACAAGAACAGTAGCTCCTCTTCAGTCCAATACACTGTACATACTGGGAACAGACGCCAGTGCTATTTGCCCTGTGTATGACAATTGGAGCACAATAGTGACTCTTCTTACCAGAAAAAAACTCTTACTCGTAGGACAAAAAACTGCATGTGACTCAACTCCATTTAGGACTGGGAAACAAATACTAGCTCGATTTCCAAAAACACACTCTGCTTTTGAGAAAAGAGCACTCTTCTACTCTACTGTGTTTCCTATAGGGCCAGAACAGTGAGCTTGCTCAGAACAAGAGAACTGTGCTTCCTACACACACGGGCCATATCTCGTTCAACTCTGCTTAGGAAACTGACAAGAACAGTAGCTCCTCTTCAGTCCGATACACTGTACTTGCTGGGAACAGACGCAAGTGCTATTTGCACTGTGTATGGCAATGGGAGCACAACAGTTACTTCCTTACCAGAAAACAACTCTTGCTCGTAGGACCAGAAACTGCATGTGATTCAACACCATTTAGGACTGGGAAACAAACGCTAGCCCGCCTTACAAGAAACACACTCTGCTTAGAGAAAAGAGCACTCTTCTACTCTACTGTGTTTCCTATAGGGCCAGAACAGTGAGCTTGCTCAGAACCAAAGAACTGTGCTTCCTACACACACGGGCCATATCTAGTTCAACTCTGCTTAGGAAACTGACAAGAACAGTAGCTCCTCTTCAGTCCAATACACTGTACTTGCTGGGAACAGACGCGAGTGCTATTTGCACTGTGTATGGCAATGGGAGCGCAATAGTGACTTTCCTTACCAGAAAACAACTCTTGCTCGTAGGACCAGAAACTGTATGTGATTCAACTCCATTTAGGACTGGGAAACAAATTCTAGCTCGCCTTACAATAAACACAATCTGCTTTAGAGAAAAAAGCACTCTTCTACTCTACTGTGTTTCCTATGGGGTCCGAACAGTGAGCTTGCTCAGAACAAAAGAACTGTGCTTCCTACACACACGGCCATATCTAGTTCAATTCTGCTTGTAAACCTGACAAGAACAGTAGATCCTCTTCAGTCCGATACACTGTACTTGCTGTGAACAGACGCGAGTGCTATTTGCACTGTGTATGGCAATGGGAGCACAACAGTTACTTCCTTACCAGAAAACAACTCTTGCTCGTAGGACCAGAAACTGCATGTGATTCAACTCCATTTAGGACTGGGAAACAAACGCTAGCTCGCCTTACAAGAAACACACTCTGCTTTTGAGAAAAGAGCACTCTTCTACTCTACTGTGTTTCCTATCAGGCCAGAACAGTGAGCTTGCTGAGAACAAAAGAACTGTGCTTCCTAAACACACGGTCATATCTAGTTCAATTCTGCTTAAGAAACTGACAAGAATAGTAGATCCTCTTCAGTCCAAAACACTGTACTTGCTGGGAACAGACGCGAGTGCTATATGCCCTGTGTATGACAATGGGAGCACAATAGTGACTCTTCTTACCAGAAAACAACTCTTGCTCCTAGGACCAGAAACTGCATGGGATTCAACTCCATTTAAGACTGGGAAACAAGCGCGAGCTCGCCTTACAAGAAACACACTCTGCTTTTGAGAAAAGAGCACTCTTCTACTCAACTGTGTTTCCTATAGGACCAAAACAGTGAGCTTGCTCAGAACAAAAGAACTGTTCTTCCTACACACACGGGCCATATCTAGTTCAACTCTGCTTAAAAAACTGACAAGAACAGTAGATCCTCTTCAGTCCAATACACTGTACTTGCTGGAAACAGATGCAAGTGCTATTTGCACTGTGTATGGCAATGAAAGTGCAATAGTGACTCTTCTTACCAGAAAAAAACTCTTGCTCGTAGGACCAAAAACTGCATGTGTCTCAACTCCATTTAGGACTGGGAAAGAAATGCTAGCTCGCCTTACAAGAAAAACTCTGTGCTTTTGACAAAAGAGCATTCTTCTACTATACTGTGTTTCCTATAGGGCCAGATGAGTGAGCTTCCTCAGAACAAAAGAACTGTGCTTCCTGCACACAGGGGCCATATCTATTCAATTCTGCTTAGGAAACTGACAAGAACAGTAGATCCTCTTCAGTCCAATACACTGTACATGCTGGGAACAGACGCCAGTACTATTTGCCCTGTGTATGACAATGGGAGCACAATAGTGACTCTTCTTATCAGAAAACAACTCTTGTTCCTAGGACCAGAAACTGCATGTGACTCAACTCCATTTAGGACTGGGAAACAAATGCTAGCTCGCCTTACAAGAAATACACTCTGCTTTTGAGAAAAGAGCACTCTTCTACTCTACTGTATTTCCTGTAGGGCCAGAACAGTGAGCTTGCTCAGAACAAAAGAACTGTGCTTCCTACACACACGGCCATATCTAGTTCAATTCTGTTTAGGAACCTGACAAGAACAGTAGATCCCCTTCAGTCCAATACACTGTACTTGCTGGGAACAGACGCCAGTGCTATTTGTCCTGTGTATGGCAATGGCAGCGCAATAGTGACTATTCTTACCATAAAACAACTATTGCTCGTAGGACCAGAAACTGCATGTGATTCAACTCCATTTAGGACTGGGAAACAAATGCTAGCTCGCCTTACAAGAAACACACTCTGCTTTTGAGAAAAGAGCACTCTTCTACTCTATTGTGTTTCCTACGGGGTCCAAACAGTGAGCTTGCTCAGAACAGAAAACTGTGCTTCCTACACACGGACGATATCTAGTTCAACTCTGCTTAGGAAACCGACAAGAACAGTAGCTCCTCTTCAGTCCAATACACTGTAATTGCTGGGAACAGACGTGAGTGCTATTTGCACTGTGTATGGCAATGGGAGTGCAATAGTGACTTTCCTTACCAGAAAACAACTCTTGCTCGTAGGACCAGAAACTGCATGTGATTCAACTCCATTTAGGACTGGGAAACAAACACTAGCTCGCCTTACAAGAAACACATCCTGCTTTTGAGAAAAGAGCACTCTTCTACTCTACTGTGTTTCCTATGTGGTCAAAACAGTGAGCTTGCTCAGAACAAAAGAACTGAGCTTCCTACACACACGGGCCATATCTCGTTCAACTCTGCTTAGGAAACTGACAACAACAGTAGCTACTCTTCAGTCCGATACACTGTACTTGCTGGGAACAGACGCGAGTGCTATTTGCTCTGTGCATGGCAATGGGAGCACAATAGTGACTCTTCTTACCAGAAAACAACTCTTGCTCATAGGACCAGAAACTGCATGAGATTCCACACCATTTAGGACTGGGAAACAAACGCTAGCTCGCATTACAAGAAACACACTCTGCTTTTGAGAAAAGAGCCCTCTTATACTCTAAAGTTTTTCCTATAGGGCCAGAACAGTGAGCTTGCTCAGAAAAAAAAAACTGTGCTTCCTACACACACGGGCCATATCTAGTTCAACTCTGCTTAGGAAACTGACAAAAACAGTGCTCCTCTTCAGTCCGGTACACTGTACTAGCTGGGAACACACGCGAGTGCTATTTGCACTGTGTATGGCAATGGGAGCGCCATAGTGACTTTCCTTACCAGAAAACAACTCTTGCTCGTAGGAACAGAAACTGCATGGGATTCAACTCCATTTAGGACTGGGAAACAAATGCTAGCTCGCCTTACAAGAAACACACACTGCTTTTGAGAAAAGAGCACTCATCTACTCTACTGTGTTTCCTATGGGGTCCAAACAGTGAGCTTGCTCAGAACAGAAAACTGTGCTTCCTACACACGGACCATATCTAGTTCAACTCTGCTTATGAAACTGACAAGAACAGTAGCTCCTCTTCAGTCCAATTCACTGTACATGCTACGAACAGACACCAGGACTATTTGCTCTGTGTATGACAATGGGAGCGCAATAGGGACTCTTCTTACCAGAAAACAACTCTTGCTCGTAGGACCAGAAACTGCATGTGATTCAACTCCATTTAGGACTGCGAAACAAACACTAGCTCGCCTTACAAGAAACACACTCCGCTTTTTAGAAAAGAGCACTCTTCTACTCTACTGTGTTTTTTATAGGGCCAAAACAGTGAGCTTGCTCAGAACAAAAGGACTGTGCTTCCTAAACACACGGTCATATCTAGTTCAATTCTGCTTAGGAAACTGACAAGAATAGTAGATCCTCTTCAGTCCAAAACACTGTACTTGCTGGGAACAGACGCGAGTGCTATATGCCCTGTGTATGACAATGGGAGCACAATAGTGACTCTTCTTACCAGAAAACAACTCTTGCTCCTAGGACCAGAAACTACATGGGATTCAACTCCATTTAAGACTGGGAAACAAATGCTAGCTCGCCTACAAGAAACACACTCTGCTTTTGAGAAGAGAGCACTCTTCTACTCTACTGTGTTTTTTATGGGGTCCAAAGAGTGAGCTTGCTCAGAACAAAAGAACTGTGCTTCCTACACACACGGGCCATATCTAGTTCAACTCTGCTTAGGAAACTGACAAGAACAGTAGATCCTCTTCAGTCGAATACACTGTAGTTGCAGGGAACAGACGCGAGTGCTATTTGCACTGTGTATGAAAATTGGAGCCCAATAGTGACTTGTCTTACCAGAAAACAACTCTTGCTCGTAGGACAAAAAACTGCTTGTGACTCAACTCCATTTAGGACTGGGAAACAAATGCTAGCTCGACGTCCAAGAAACACACTCTGCTTTTGAGAAAAGAGCACTCTTCTACTCTACTGTGTTTCCTATGTGTTCCGAAAAGTGAGCTTGCTCAGAAAAAAAAAAAACTGTGCTTCCTACACACACGGCCATATCTAGTTCAAGTCTGCTTAGGAACCTGACAAGAACAGTAGATCCTCTTCAGTCCAATACAGTGTACTTGCTGGGAACAGACGCCAATGCTATTCGTCCTGTGTATGGCAATGGCAGCGCAATAGTGACTCTTCTTACCAGAAAACAACCCTTGCTCGTGGACAAGAAACTGCATGTGATTCAACTCCATTTTAGGACTGGGAATCAAACTCTAGCTCGCTTTACAAGAAACACACTCTGCTTTTGAGAAAAGAGCACTCTTCTACTCTACTGTGTTTCCTATAGGGCCAGAACAGTGAGCTTGCTCAGAAAAAAAGAACTGTGCTTCTTACACACACTGGCCATATGTAGTTCAACTCTGCTTAGGAAACTGAGAAGAACAGTAGCTCCTCTTCTTTCCAATACACTGTACTTGCTGGGAACAGATGGGAGGGATATTTGCACTGTGTATGGCAATGGGAGCACAATAGTGACTTTCCTTACCAGAAAACAACTCTTGCTCGTAGGAACACAAACTGCATGTGATTCAACTCCATTTAGGAATGGGAAACAAATGCTAGCTCGCCTTACAAGAAATACAATCTGCTTTAGAGAAAAGAGCACTCTTCTACTCTACTGTGTTTCCTATGGGGTCCAAACAGTGAGCTTGCTCAGAACAATAAAACTGTGCTTCCTACACACACGGCCATATCTAGTTCAATTCTGCTTATAAAACTGACAAGAACAGTAGATCCTCTTCAGTCCAATACACTCTACTTCCTGGGAACAGACGCCAGTGCTTTTTGTCCTGTGTATGGCAATGACAGCGCAATAGTGACTCTTCTTACCAGAAACAACTCTTGCTCCTAGGACCAGAAACTGCATGGGATTCAACTCCATTTAGGACTGGGAAACAAACACTAGCTCGCCTTACAAGAAACACACTCTGCTTTTGAGAAAAGAGCCCTCTTCTACTCTAAAGTGTTTCCTGTAGGGCCAGAAAAGTGAGCTTGCCCAGAACAAAAGAACTGTGCTTCCAACAGAAACGGGCCATATCTAGTTCAACTCTGCTTAGATAACTGACAAGAACAGTAGCTCCTCTTCAGTCCAATACACTGTACTTGCAGGGAACAGACGCGAGTGCTCTTTGCACTGTGTATGTCAATGGGAGCGCAATAGTGACTTTCCTTACCAGAAAACAACTCTTGCTCGTAGGACCAGAAACTGTATGTGATTCAACGCCATTTAGGACTGGGAAACAATTGCTTGCTCGCCTTAAAAGAAACACAATCTGCTTTAGAGAAAAGAGCACTCTTCTACTCTACTATGTTTCCTGTAGGGCCAGAACAGTGAGCTTGCTCAGAACAAAAGAACTGTGCTTCCTACACACGGGCCATATCTAGTTCAACTCTGCTTAGGAAATTGACAAGAGCAGTAGCTCCTCTTCAGTCCCATACACTGTAATTGCTGGGAACAGACGCGAGTGCTATTTGCACTGTGTATGGCAATGGGAGCGCAAAGTGACTTTCCTTACCAGAAAACAACTCTTGCTTGTAGGACCAGAAACTGCATGGGATTCAACTCCATTTAGGACTGGGAAACAAATGCTAGCTCCCCTTACATGAATCACACTCTGCTTTTCTGAAAAGAGCACTCTTCTACTCTACTGTGTTTCCTATGTGGTCCAAACAGTGAGCTTGCTCAGAACAAAAGAACTGTGCTTCCTACACACACGGGCCATATCTCGTTCAACTCTGCTTAGGAAACTGACAAGAACAGTAGCTCCTCTTCAGTCCGATACACTGTACTTGCTGGGAACAGACGCGAGTGCTATTTGCACTGTGTATGGCAATGGGAGCACAATAGTGACTTCCTTACCAGAAAACAACTCTTGCTCGTAGGACCAGAAACTGCATGTGAATCCACTCCATTTACGGCTGGGAAACAAACGCTGGTCGACTTCTAAGAAACACACTCTGCTTTTGAGAAAAGAGCACTGTTCTACTCTACTGTGTTTCCTATAGTGCCAGAACAGTGAGCTTGCTCAGAACAAAAGAACTGTGCTTCCTACACACACGGCCATATCTAGTTCAACTCTGCTTAGGGACCTGACAAGAACAGTAGCTCCTCTTCAGTCCAATACACTGTACATACTGGGAACAGACGCCAGTGCTATTTGCCCTGTGTATGACAATTGGAGCACAATAGTGACTCTTCTTACCAGAAAAAAACTCTTACTCGTAGGACAAAAAACTGCATGTGACTCAACTCCATTTAGGACTGGGAAACAAATACTAGCTCGACTTCCAAAAACACACTCTGCTTTTGAGAAAAGAGCACTCTTCTACTCTACTGTGTTTCCTATAGGGCCAGAACAGTGAGCTTGCTCAGAACAAGAGAACTGTGCTTCCTACACACACGGGCCATATCTCGTTCAACTCTGCTTAGGAAACTGACAAGAACAGTAGCTCCTCTTCAGTCCGATACACTGTACTTGCTGGGAACAGACGCAAGTGCTATTTGCACTGTGTATGGCAATGGGAGCACAACAGTTACTTCCTTACCAGAAAACAACTCTTGCTCGTAGGACCAGAAACTGCATGTGATTCAACACCATTTAGGACTGGGAAACAAACGCTAGCCCGCCTTACAAGAAACACACTCTGCTTAGAGAAAAGAGCACTCTTCTACTCTACTGTGTTTCCTATAGGGCCAGAACAGTGAGCTTGCTCAGAACCAAAGAACTGTGCTTCCTACACACACGGGCCATATCTAGTTCAACTCTGCTTAGGAAACTGACAAGAACAGTAGCTCCTCTTCAGTCCAATACACTGTACTTGCTGGGAACAGACGCGAGTGCTATTTGCACTGTGTATGGCAATGGGAGCGCAATAGTGACTTTCCTTACCAGAAAACAACTCTTGCTCGTAGGACCAGAAACTGTATGTGATTCAACTCCATTTAGGACTGGGAAACAAATTCTAGCTCGCCTTACAATAAACACAATCTGCTTTAGAGAAAAAAGCACTCTTCTACTCTACTGTGTTTCCTATGGGGTCCGAACAGTGAGCTTGCTCAGAACAAAAGAACTGTGCTTCCTACACACACGGCCATATCTAGTTCAATTCTGCTTGTAAACCTGACAAGAACAGTAGATCCTCTTCAGTCCGATACACTGTACTTGCTGTGAACAGACGCGAGTGCTATTTGCACTGTGTATGGCAATGGGAGCACAACAGTTACTTCCTTACCAGAAAACAACTCTTGCTCGTAGGACCAGAAACTGCATGTGATTCAACTCCATTTAGGACTGGGAAACAAACGCTAGCTCGCCTTACAAGAAACACACTCTGCTTTTGAGAAAAGAGCACTCTTCTACTCTACTGTGTTTCCTATCAGGCCAGAACAGTGAGCTTGCTGAGAACAAAAGAACTGTGCTTCCTAAACACACGGTCATATCTAGTTCAATTCTGCTTAGGAAACTGACAAGAATAGTAGATCCTCTTCAGTCCAAAACACTGTACTTGCTGGGAACAGACGCGAGTGCTATATGCCCTGTGTATGACAATGGGAGCACAATAGTGACTCTTCTTACCAGAAAACAACTCTTGCTCCTAGGACCAGAAACTGCATGGGATTCAACTCCATTTAAGACTGGGAAACAAGCGCGAGCTCGCCTTACAAGAAACACACTCTGCTTTTGAGAAAAGAGCACTCTTCTACTCAACTGTGTTTCCTATAGGACCAAAACAGTGAGCTTGCTCAGAACAAAAGAACTGTTCTTCCTACACACACGGGCCATATCTAGTTCAACTCTGCTTAAAAAACTGACAAGAACAGTAGATCCTCTTCAGTCCAATACACTGTACTTGCTGGAAACAGATGCAAGTGCTATTTGCACTGTGTATGGCAATGAAAGTGCAATAGTGACTCTTCTTACCAGAAAAAAACTCTTGCTCGTAGGACCAAAAACTGCATGTGTCTCAACTCCATTTAGGACTGGGAAAGAAATGCTAGCTCGCCTTACAAGAAAAACTCTGTGCTTTTGACAAAAGAGCATTCTTCTACTATACTGTGTTTCCTATAGGGCCAGATGAGTGAGCTTCCTCAGAACAAAAGAACTGTGCTTCCTGCACACAGGGGCCATATCTATTCAATTCTGCTTAGGAAACTGACAAGAACAGTAGATCCTCTTCAGTCCAATACACTGTACATGCTGGGAACAGACGCCAGTACTATTTGCCCTGTGTATGACAATGGGAGCACAATAGTGACTCTTCTTATCAGAAAACAACTCTTGTTCCTAGGACCAGAAACTGCATGTGACTCAACTCCATTTAGGACTGGGAAACAAATGCTAGCTCGCCTTACAAGAAATACACTCTGCTTTTGAGAAAAGAGCACTCTTCTACTCTACTGTATTTCCTGTAGGGCCAGAACAGTGAGCTTGCTCAGAACAAAAGAACTGTGCTTCCTACACACACGGCCATATCTAGTTCAATTCTGTTTAGGAACCTGACAAGAACAGTAGATCCCCTTCAGTCCAATACACTGTACTTGCTGGGAACAGACGCCAGTGCTATTTGTCCTGTGTATGGCAATGGCAGCGCAATAGTGACTATTCTTACCATAAAACAACTATTGCTCGTAGGACCAGAAACTGCATGTGATTCAACTCCATTTAGGACTGGGAAACAAATGCTAGCTCGCCTTACAAGAAACACACTCTGCTTTTGAGAAAAGAGCACTCTTCTACTCTATTGTGTTTCCTACGGGGTCCAAACAGTGAGCTTGCTCAGAACAGAAAACTGTGCTTCCTACACACGGACGATATCTAGTTCAACTCTGCTTAGGAAACCGACAAGAACAGTAGCTCCTCTTCAGTCCAATACACTGTAATTGCTGGGAACAGACGTGAGTGCTATTTGCACTGTGTATGGCAATGGGAGTGCAATAGTGACTTTCCTTACCAGAAAACAACTCTTGCTCGTAGGACCAGAAACTGCATGTGATTCAACTCCATTTAGGACTGGGAAACAAACACTAGCTCGCCTTACAAGAAACACATCCTGCTTTTGAGAAAAGAGCACTCTTCTACTCTACTGTGTTTCCTATGTGGTCAAAACAGTGAGCTTGCTCAGAACAAAAGAACTGAGCTTCCTACACACACGGGCCATATCTCGTTCAACTCTGCTTAGGAAACTGACAACAACAGTAGCTACTCTTCAGTCCGATACACTGTACTTGCTGGGAACAGACGCGAGTGCTATTTGCTCTGTGCATGGCAATGGGAGCACAATAGTGACTCTTCTTACCAGAAAACAACTCTTGCTCATAGGACCAGAAACTGCATGAGATTCCACACCATTTAGGACTGGGAAACAAACGCTAGCTCGCATTACAAGAAACACACTCTGCTTTTGAGAAAAGAGCCCTCTTATACTCTAAAGTTTTTCCTATAGGGCCAGAACAGTGAGCTTGCTCAGAAAAAAAAAACTGTGCTTCCTACACACACGGGCCATATCTAGTTCAACTCTGCTTAGGAAACTGACAAAAACAGTGCTCCTCTTCAGTCCGGTACACTGTACTAGCTGGGAACACACGCGAGTGCTATTTGCACTGTGTATGGCAATGGGAGCGCCATAGTGACTTTCCTTACCAGAAAACAACTCTTGCTCGTAGGAACAGAAACTGCATGGGATTCAACTCCATTTAGGACTGGGAAACAAATGCTAGCTCGCCTTACAAGAAACACACACTGCTTTTGAGAAAAGAGCACTCATCTACTCTACTGTGTTTCCTATGGGGTCCAAACAGTGAGCTTGCTCAGAACAGAAAACTGTGCTTCCTACACACGGACCATATCTAGTTCAACTCTGCTTATGAAACTGACAAGAACAGTAGCTCCTCTTCAGTCCAATTCACTGTACATGCTACGAACAGACACCAGGACTATTTGCTCTGTGTATGACAATGGGAGCGCAATAGGGACTCTTCTTACCAGAAAACAACTCTTGCTCGTAGGACCAGAAACTGCATGTGATTCAACTCCATTTAGGACTGCGAAACAAACACTAGCTCGCCTTACAAGAAACACACTCCGCTTTTTAGAAAAGAGCACTCTTCTACTCTACTGTGTTTTTTATAGGGCCAAAACAGTGAGCTTGCTCAGAACAAAAGGACTGTGCTTCCTAAACACACGGTCATATCTAGTTCAATTCTGCTTAGGAAACTGACAAGAATAGTAGATCCTCTTCAGTCCAAAACACTGTACTTGCTGGGAACAGACGCGAGTGCTATATGCCCTGTGTATGACAATGGGAGCACAATAGTGACTCTTCTTACCAGAAAACAACTCTTGCTCCTAGGACCAGAAACTACATGGGATTCAACTCCATTTAAGACTGGGAAACAAATGCTAGCTCGCCTACAAGAAACACACTCTGCTTTTGAGAAGAGAGCACTCTTCTACTCTACTGTGTTTTTTATGGGGTCCAAAGAGTGAGCTTGCTCAGAAGAAAAGAACTGTGCTTCCTACACACACGGACCATATCTAGTTCAACTCTGCTTAGGAACCTGACAAGAGCAGTAGCTCCTCTTCAGTACAATACACTGTACTTGCTGGGAACAGACGCGAGTGCTATTTGCACTGTGTATGGCAATTGGAGCACAGTAGTGACTCGTCTTACCAGAAAACAACTCTTGCTCGTAGGACTAAAAACTGCATGTGACTCAACTCCATTTAGGCCTGGGAAACAAACGCGAGTTCGCCTTACAAGAAACACACTCTGCTTTTGAGAAAAGAGCACTCTTCTACTCAACTGTGTTTCCATTAAGACCAAAACAGTGAGCTTGCTCAGAACAAAAGAACTGTGCTTCCTACACATACAGTCATATCTAGTTCAATTCTGCTTAGGAAATTGACAAAAATAGTAGATCCTCTTCAGTGCAATACACTGTACTTGTTGGGAACAGATGCCAGTGCTATTTGTCCTGTGTATGGCAATGGCAGCGCAATAGTGACTATTCTTACCATAAAACAACTCTTGCTCGTAGGACCAGAAACTGCATGTGATTCAACTCCATTTAGGACTGGGACACAAACCCTAGCTCGCCTTACAAGAAACCCACTCTGCTTTTGAGAAAAGAGCACTGTTCTACTCTACTGTGTTTCCTATAGGACCAGAACAGTGAGCTTGCTGAGAACAAAAGAACTGTGGTTCCTACACAAACGGACGATATCTAGTTCAACTATGCTTTGGAAACTGACAAGAACAGTAGCTCCTATTCAGTCCAATACACTGTACTTGCTGGGAACAGACGCGAGTGCTATTTGCACTGTGTATGGCAATTGGAGCGAAATAGTGACTCTTCTTACGAGAAAACAACTCTTGCTCGTAGGACCAAAAACTGCATGTGACTCAACTCCATTTAGGACTGGGAAACAAACGCAAGCTCGCCTTACAAGAAACACACTCTGCTTTAGAGAAAAGAGCACTCTTCTACTCTACAGTGTTTCCTATCGGGCCAGAACAGTGAGCTTGCTGAGAACAAAAGAACTGTGCTTCCTACACAAACGGACCATATCTAGTTCAACTCTGCTTAGGAAACTGACAAGAACAGTAGCTCCTATTCAGTCCAATACACTGTACTTGCGGGGAACAGACACAAGTGCTATTTGCACTGTGTATGTCAATTGGAGCGCAATAGTGACTCTTCTTACCAGAAAACAACTCTTGCTCATAGGACCAAAAACTGCATGTGACACAACTCCATTTAGGACTGGGGAACAAACGCGAGCTCGCCTTACAAGAAACACACTCTGCTTTTGAGAAAAGAGCACTCTTCTACTCAACTGTGTTTCCTATAGGACCAAAACAGTGAGCTTGCTCAGAACAAAAGAACTGTGCTTCCTACACACACGGTCATATCTAGTTCAATTCTGCTTAGGAAACTGACAAGAATAGTAGATCCTCTTCAGTCCAATACACTGTACTTGCTGGGAACAGACGCGAGTGCTATTTGCCCTTTGTATGACAATGGGAGCGCAATAGTGACTCTTCTTACCAGAAAACAACTCTTGCTCGTAGGACCAGAAACTGCATGTGATTCAACTACATTTAGGACTGGGAAACAAATGCTAGCTCGCCTTACATGAAACACACTCTGCTTTTGAGAAAAGAGCACTCTTCTACCCTACTGAGTTTCCTATGGGGTCCTAACAGTGAGCTTGCTCAGAACAAAAGAACTGTGCTTCCTACACACACGGGCCATATCTAGTTCAATTCTGCTTAAAAAACTGACAAGAACAGTAGATCCTCTTCAGTCCAATACACTGTACTTGCTGGGAACAGATGCACGTGCTATTTTCACTGTGTATGGCTATGAGAGTGCAATAGTGACTATTCTTACCAGAAAAAAACTCTTGCTCGTAGGACCAAAAAATGCATGTGTCTCAACTCCATTTAGGACTGGGAAAGAAATGCGAGCTCGCCTTACAAGAAAAACTCTGTGCTTTTGACAAAAGAGCATTCTTCTACTACACTGTGTTTCATATAGGGCCAGATGAGTGAGCTTCCTCAGAACAAAAGAACTGTGCTTCCTGCACACAGGGGCCATATCTATTCAGTTCTGCTTAGGAAACTGACAAGAACAGTAGATCCTCTTCAGTCCAATACACTGTACATGCTGGGAACAGACGCCAGTACTATTTGCCCTGTGTATGTCAATGGGAGCACAATAGTGACTCTATTTACCAGAAAACAACTATTGCTCGTAGGAACAGAAACTGCATGGGATTCAACTCCATTTAGGACTGGGAAAAAAATGCTAGCTCGCCTTACAAGAAACACACTCTGCTTTTGAGAAAAGAACACTCTTCTACTCTATTGTGTTTCCTACGGGGTCCAAAGAGTGAGCCTGCTCAGAACAGAAAACTGTGCTTCCTACACATGGACCATATCTAGTTCAACTCTGCTTAGGAAACCGACAAGAACAGTAGCTCCTCTTCAGTCCGATACACTGTAATTGCTGGGAACAGACACGAGTGCTATTTGCACTGTGTGTGGCATTGGGAGCACAGAATAATGAGCTTCCTCAGAACAAAAGAACTTTGCTTCCTACACACACGGGCGATATCTAGTTCAACTCTGCTTAGGAAACTGACAACAACAGTAGCTACTCTTCAGTCCGATACACTGTACTTGCTGGGAACAGACGCGAGTGCTATTTGCACTGTGTATGGCAATGGCAGCGCAATAGTGACACTTCTTACCATAAAACAACTCTTGCTCGTAGGACCAGAAACTGCATGTAATTCAACTCCATTTAGGACTGGGAAACAAAAGCTAGCTACACAAACGGACCATATCTAGTTCAACTCTACTTAGGAAACTGACAAGAACAGTAACTCCTATTCAGTCCAATACACTGTACTTGCTGGGAAAAGACTCGAGTGCTATTTGCCTTGTGTAAGGCAATGGGCGCGCAATAGTGACTTTCCTTACCAGAAAACAACTCTTGTTCTTAGGACCAGAAACTGCATGTGACTCAAATCCATTTAGGACTGGGAAACAAACGCTAGCTCGCCTTACAAGAAACACACTCTGCTTTTGAGAAAAGAGCACTCTTCTCCTCTTCTGTGTTTCCTATGGGGTCTGAACAGTGAGCTTGCTCAGAACAAAAGAACTGTCCTTCCTACACACACGGGCCATATCTAGTTCAACTCTGCTTAGGAAACTGACAAGAACAGTAGCTCCTCTTCAGTCCAATACACTGTACTTGCTGGGAACAGACGCGAGATCTATTTGCACTATGTATGGCAAGGGGAGCGCAATAGTGACTTTCCTTACCAGAAAACAACTCTTGCTCATAGGACCAGAGACTGCATGTGATTCCACTCCATTTAGGACTGGGAAACAAATGCTAGCTCGCCTTACAAAAACACACTCTGCTTTAGAGAAAAGTGCACTCTTCTACTCTACTGTGTTTCCTATAGGGCCAGAACAGTGAGCTTGCTCAGAACAAAAGAAATGTGCTTCCTACACACGGGCCATATCTAGTTCAACTCTGCTTAGGAAACTGACAAGAACAGTAGCTCCTCTTCAGTCCCATAGACTGTACTTGCTGGGAACAGACGCGAGTGCTATTTGCACTGTGTATGGCAATGGGAGCGCCATAGTGACTTTCCTTACCAGAAAACAACTCTTGCTCGTAGGAACAGAAACTGCATGGGATTCAACTCCATTTAGGACTGGGAAACAAATGCTAGCTCGCCTTACAAGAAACACACACTGCTTTTGAGAAAAGAGCACTCATCTACTCTACTGTGTTTCCTATGGGGTCCAAACAGTGAGCTTGCTCAGAACAGAAAACTGTGCTTCCTACACACGGACCATATCTAGTTCAACTCTGCTTATGAAACTGACAAGAACAGTAGCTCCTCTTCAGTCCAATTCACTGTACATGCTACGAACAGACACCAGGACTATTTGCTCTGTGTATGACAATGGGAGCGCAATAGGGACTCTTCTTACCAGAAAACAACTCTTGCTCGTAGGACCAGAAACTGCATGTGATTCAACTCCATTTAGGACTGCGAAACAAACACTAGCTCGCCTTACAAGAAACACACTCCGCTTTTTAGAAAAGAGCACTCTTCTACTCTACTGTGTTTTTTATAGGGCCAAAACAGTGAGCTTGCTCAGAACAAAAGGACTGTGCTTCCTAAACACACGGTCATATCTAGTTCAATTCTGCTTAGGAAACTGACAAGAATAGTAGATCCTCTTCAGTCCAAAACACTGTACTTGCTGGGAACAGACGCGAGTGCTATATGCCCTGTGTATGACAATGGGAGCACAATAGTGACTCTTCTTACCAGAAAACAACTCTTGCTCCTAGGACCAGAAACTACATGGGATTCAACTCCATTTAAGACTGGGAAACAAATGCTAGCTCGCCTACAAGAAACACACTCTGCTTTTGAGAAGAGAGCACTCTTCTACTCTACTGTGTTTTTTATGGGGTCCAAAGAGTGAGCTTGCTCAGAAGAAAAGAACTGTGCTTCCTACACACACGGACCATATCTAGTTCAACTCTGCTTAGGAAACTGACAAGAACAGTAGCTCCTATTCAGTCCAATACACTGTACTTGCGGGGAACAGACACAAGTGCTATTTGCACTGTGTATGTCAATTGGAGCGCAATAGTGACTCTTCTTACCAGAAAACAACTCTTGCTCATAGGACCAAAAACTGCATGTGACACAACTCCATTTAGGACTGGGGAACAAACGCGAGCTCGCCTTACAAGAAACACACTCTGCTTTTGAGAAAAGAGCACTCTTCTACTCAACTGTGTTTCCTATAGGACCAAAACAGTGAGCTTGCTCAGAACAAAAGAACTGTGCTTCCTACACACACGGTCATATCTAGTTCAATTCTGCTTAGGAAACTGACAAGAATAGTAGATCCTCTTCAGTCCAATACACTGTACTTGCTGGGAACAGACGCGAGTGCTATTTGCCCTTTGTATGACAATGGGAGCGCAATAGTGACTCTTCTTACCAGAAAACAACTCTTGCTCGTAGGACCAGAAACTGCATGTGATTCAACTACATTTAGGACTGGGAAACAAATGCTAGCTCGCCTTACATGAAACACACTCTGCTTTTGAGAAAAGAGCACTCTTCTACCCTACTGAGTTTCCTATGGGGTCCTAACAGTGAGCTTGCTCAGAACAAAAGAACTGTGCTTCCTACACACACGGGCCATATCTAGTTCAATTCTGCTTAAAAAACTGACAAGAACAGTAGATCCTCTTCAGTCCAATACACTGTACTTGCTGGGAACAGATGCACGTGCTATTTTCACTGTGTATGGCTATGAGAGTGCAATAGTGACTATTCTTACCAGAAAAAAACTCTTGCTCGTAGGACCAAAAAATGCATGTGTCTCAACTCCATTTAGGACTGGGAAAGAAATGCGAGCTCGCCTTACAAGAAAAACTCTGTGCTTTTGACAAAAGAGCATTCTTCTACTACACTGTGTTTCGTATAGGGCCAGATGAGTGAGCTTCCTCAGAACAAAAGAACTGTGCTTCCTGCACACAGGGGCCATATCTATTCAGTTCTGCTTAGGAAACTGACAAGAACAGTAGATCCTCTTCAGTCCAATACACTGTACATGCTGGGAACAGACGCCAGTACTATTTGCCCTGTGTATGTCAATGGGAGCACAATAGTGACTCTATTTACCAGAAAACAACTATTGCTCGTAGGAACAGAAACTGCATGGGATTCAACTCCATTTAGGACTGGGAAAAAAATGCTAGCTCGCCTTACAAGAAACACACTCTGCTTTTGAGAAAAGAACACTCTTCTACTCTATTGTGTTTCCTACGGGGTCCAAAGAGTGAGCCTGCTCAGAACAGAAAACTGTGCTTCCTACACATGGACCATATCTAGTTCAACTCTGCTTAGGAAACCGACAAGAACAGTAGCTCCTCTTCAGTCCGATACACTGTAATTGCTGGGAACAGACACGAGTGCTATTTGCACTGTGTGTGGCATTGGGAGCACAGAATAATGAGCTTCCTCAGAACAAAAGAACTTTGCTTCCTACACACACGGGCGATATCTAGTTCAACTCTGCTTAGGAAACTGACAACAACAGTAGCTACTCTTCAGTCCGATACACTGTACTTGCTGGGAACAGACGCGAGTGCTATTTGCACTGTGTATGGCAATGGCAGCGCAATAGTGACACTTCTTACCATAAAACAACTCTTGCTCGTAGGACCAGAAACTGCATGTAATTCAACTCCATTTAGGACTGGGAAACAAAAGCTAGCTACACAAACGGACCATATCTAGTTCAACTCTACTTAGGAAACTGACAAGAACAGTAACTCCTATTCAGTCCAATACACTGTACTTGCTGGGAAAAGACTCGAGTGCTATTTGCCTTGTGTAAGGCAATGGGCGCGCAATAGTGACTTTCCTTACCAGAAAACAACTCTTGTTCTTAGGACCAGAAACTGCATGTGACTCAAATCCATTTAGGACTGGGAAACAAACGCTAGCTCGCCTTACAAGAAACACACTCTGCTTTTGAGAAAAGAGCACTCTTCTCCTCTTCTGTGTTTCCTATGGGGTCTGAACAGTGAGCTTGCTCAGAACAAAAGAACTGTCCTTCCTACACACACGGGCCATATCTAGTTCAACTCTGCTTAGGAAACTGACAAGAACAGTAGCTCCTCTTCAGTCCAATACACTGTACTTGCTGGGAACAGACGCGAGATCTATTTGCACTATGTATGGCAAGGGGAGCGCAATAGTGACTTTCCTTACCAGAAAACAACTCTTGCTCATAGGACCAGAGACTGCATGTGATTCCACTCCATTTAGGACTGGGAAACAAATGCTAGCTCGCCTTACAAAAACACACTCTGCTTTAGAGAAAAGTGCACTCTTCTACTCTACTGTGTTTCCTATAGGGCCAGAACAGTGAGCTTGCTCAGAACAAAAGAAATGTGCTTCCTACACACGGGCCATATCTAGTTCAACTCTGCTTAGGAAACTGACAAGAACAGTAGCTCCTCTTCAGTCCCATAGACTGTACTTGCTGGGAACAGACGCGAGTGCTATTTGCACTGTGTATGGCAATGGGAGCACAATAGTGACTTTCCTTACCAGAAAACAACTCTTGCTCGTAGGACCAGAAACTGCATGTGATTCAACTCCATTAGGACTGGGAAACAAATGCTAGCTCGCCTTACATGAAAGACACTCTGCTTTTGAGAAAAGAGCACTCTTCTACTCTACTGTGTTTCCTATGGGGTCCGAACAGTGAGCTTGCTCAGAACAAAAAAACTGTGCTTCCTACACACACGGCCATATCTAGTTCAAGTCTGCTTAGGAACCTGACAAGAACAGTAGATCCTCTTCAGTCCAATACACTGTACTTGCTGGGAACAGACGCCAGTGCTATTTGTCCTGTGTATGATATAGGCAGCGCAATAGTGACTCTTCTTACCAGAAGAAAACTCTTGCTCGTAGGACCAGAGACTGCATGTGATTCAACTCCATTTAGGACTGGGAAACAAACTCTAGCTCGCTTTACAAGAATCACACTCTGCTTTTGAGAAAAGAGCACTCTTCTACTCTACTGTGTTTCCTATAGGGCCAGAACAGTGAGCTTGCTCAGAACATAAGAATTGTGCTTCCTACACACACGGGCCATATCTAGTTCAACTCTGCTTAGGAAACTGAGAAGAACAGTAGCTCCTCTTCAGTCCAATACACTGTACTTGCTGGGAAAAGACGGGAGGGATAGTTGCACTGTTTATGGCAATGGGAGCGCAAGAGTGACTTTCCTTACCAGAAAACAACTCTTGCTCGTAGGACCAGAAACTGCATGTGATTCCACTCCATTTAGGATTGGGAAACAAACGCTAGCTCGCCTTACAAGAAACACACTCTGCTTTAGAGAAAAGAGCACTCTTCTACTCTACTGTGTTTCCTATGGGGTCCAAACAGTGAGCTTGCTCAGAACAAAAGAACTGTGCTTGCTACACACACGGACCATATCTAGTTCAACTCTGCCTAGGAACCTGCAAGAACAGTAACTCCTATTCAGTCCAATACACTGTACTTGCTGGGAAAAGACGCGAGTGCTATTTGCCTTGTGTAGGGTAATGGGAGCGCAATAGTGACTTTCCTTACCAGAAAACAACTCTTGCTCGTAGGACCAGAAACTGCATGTGATTCAACTCCATTTAGCACTGGGAAACAAACGCTAGCTCGCCTTACAAAAACACACTCTGCTTTTGAGAAAAGAGCACTCTTGTACTCTACTGTGTTTCCTATGGTGTCCGAACAGTGAGCTTGCTCAGAACAAAAGAACTGTGCTTCCTACACACATGGCCATATCTAGTTCAATTCTGCTTAGGAACCTGACAATAACAGTAGATCCTCTTCAGTCCAATACACTGTACGTGCTGGGAACAGACGCCAGTGCTATTTGTCCTGTGTATGGCAATGGCAGCACAATAGTGACTCTTCTTACCATAAATCAACTCTTGCTCGTAGGACAGAAACTGCATGTGATTCAACTCCATTTAGGACTGGGAAACAAATGCTAGCTCGCCTTACATGAAACACACTCTGCTTTTGAGAAAAGAGCACTCTTCTAATCTACTGTGCTTCCTATGGGGTCCGAACAGTGAGCTTACTCAGAACAAAAGAACTGTGCTTCCTACACACACGGGCCATATCTAGTTCAACTCTGCTTAGGAAACTGACAAGAACAGTAGATCTTCTTCAGTCCAATACACTGTACTTGCAGGGAACAGACGCGAGTGCTATTTGCTCTGTGTATGGCAATTGGAGCACAATAGTGACTCGCCCTACCAGAAAACAACTCTTGCTCGTAGGACAAAAACCTGGATGTGATTCAACTCCATTTAGGACTGGGAAAAAAACGCTAGCTCGCCTTACAAGAAACACACTCTGCTTTTGAGAAAAGAGCACTCTTCTACTCTACTGTTTTTCCTTTGTGGTCCGCACAGTGAGCTTGCTCAGAACAAAAGAACTGTGCTTCCTACACACAGGGGCCGTATCTTGTTCATCTCTGCTTAGAAAACTGACAAGAACAGTAGCTGCTCTTCATTCGAATACACTGTACTTGCTGGGAACAGACGCCAGTGATATTTGCACTTGTATGGCAATGGGAGCCCAATAGTGACTCTTCTTACCAGAAAAAAACTCCTGCTCGTAGGACCAGAAACGGCATGGGATTCAACTCCATTTCTGACTGGGAAGCAAATACTAGCTCGCCTTTCAAGAAACACAATCTAATTTTGAGAAAAGAGCTCTCATCTACTCTACTGTGTTTCCGATGGTGTCCGCACAGTGTGCTTTCGCAGAACAAAAGAACTGTGCTTCCTACACATACGAGCCATATCTAGTTCAACTCTGCTTAGGAAACTGACAATAACAGTAGCTCCTCTTCAGTCCAATACACTGTACTTGCTGGGAACCGACGCCAAAGCTATTTGCACTGTGTATGACATTGTGAGCGCAATAGTGATTCTTCTTACCAGAAAACAACTCTTGCTCGTAGGACCAGAAACTGCATGGGATTCAACTCCATTTAGGACTGGGAAACAAACGCTAGCTCGCCTACAAAAAACACACTCTGCTTTTGAGAAAAGAGCACTCATCTACTCTACTGGGTTTCCTATGGGGTCCAAACAGTGAGCTTGCTCAGAAAAAAAGACCTGTGCTTCCTACACACACGGGCCATATCTAGTTCAACTCTGCTTAGGAAACTGACAAGAACAGTAGCTCCTCTTCAGTCCAATACACTGTACTTGCTGGGAGCAGAAGCAAGTGCTATTTGAACTGTGTATGTCAATGAGATCGCAATAGTGACTTTCCCTACCAGAAAACATCTCTTGCTTGTAGGACCAGAAACTGCATGTGATTCAACTCCATTTAGGTCTGGGAAACAAACGCTAGCTCGCCTTACAAGAAACACACTCTGCTTTAGAGAAAAGATCACTGTTCTACTCTACTGTGTTTCCTATGGGGTCCGAACAGTGAGCATGCTCAGAACAAAAGAACTGTGCTTCCTACATACACGGCCATATCTAGTTCATTTCTGCTTAGGAACCTGAGAAGAACAGTAGATTCTCTTCAGTCCAATACACTGTACATGCTGGGAACTGACGCCAGTGCTATTTGCCCTGTGTGTGACAATGGGAGCGCAATAGTGACTTTCCTTACCAGAAAACAACTCTTGCTCGTAGGATCAGAAACTGCATGTGATTCAACTCCATTTAGGACTGGGAAAAAAAACGCTAGCTCTCCATGCAAGAAACACACTCTGCTTTTGAGAAAAGAGCACTCTTCTACTCTACTGTGTTTCCTATAGGGCCAGAACAGTGAGATTGCACAGAACAAAAGAAGTGTGCTTCCTACACACACGGCCATATCTAGTTCAATTCAGCTTAGGAAACTGACAAGAACAGTATACCCTCCAGTCAAATACACTGCACATGCTGCGAACAGGCACCAGTGCTATTTGCCCTGTGTATGACAATGGGAGCGCAATAGTGACTCTTCTTACCAGAAAACAACTCTTGCTCGTAGGACCAGAAACTGCAAGTGACTCAACTCCATTTAGGACTGGTAAAGAAACGCTAGCTCGCCTTACAAGAAACACACTCTGCTTTTGAGAAAAGAGCACTCTTCTACTCTACTGTGTTTCCTTTAGGGCCAGAACAGTGAACTTGCTCAGAAAAAAAGAACTGTGCTTCCTACACCAACGACCATATCTAGTTCAATTCAGCTTAGGAACCTGACAAGAACAGTAGATTCTCTTCAGTCCAATACACTGTACATGCTGGGAACCGACGACAATGCTATTTGCACTGTGTATGACATTAAGAGCACAATAGTGATTCTTCTTACCAGAAAACAATTCTTGCTCGTAGGACCAGAAACTGCATGGGATTCAACTCCATTTAGGACTGGGAAACAAACGCTAGCTCGCCTACAAGAAACACACTCTGCTTTTGAGAAAAGAGCACTCTTCTACTCTACTGTGTTTCCTCTATGGCCAGAACAATGAGCTTGCTCAGAACAAAAGGACTGTGCTTCCTACACACACGGGCCGTATCTAATTCAATTCTGCTTAGGAAACTGACAAGAATAGTATACGCTCTTCAGTCAAATACACTGCACTTGCTGGGAACAGACACCAGTGCTATTTGCCCTGTGTATGACAAAGGGAGCGCAATAGTGACTCTTCTTACCAGAAAACAACTCTTGCTCATAGGACCAGAAACTGCATGAGACACAACTCCATTTAGGACTGGGAAAGAAACGCTAGCTTGCCTTACAAAACACACTCTGCTTTTGAGAAAAGAGCGCTCTTCTACTCTACTGTGTTTCCTATAAGGCCAGAACAGTGAACTTGCTCAGAACAAAAGAACTGTGCTTCCTACACACAGGGGCCATATCTAGTTCAACTCTGCTTAGGAAACTGACAAGAACAGTAGCTCCTCTTCAGTCCAATACTCTGTACATGCATGGAACAGATGCCAGTGCTATTTGCACTGTTTCTGGCAATGGAAGCACAATAGTGACTCTTCTTACCAGAAAAATCTCTTGCTCATAGGACCAGAAACTGCACGGGATTCAATTTCATTTCTGACTGGGAAACAAACACTAGCTCGCCTTTCAATAAACACACTCTGCTTTTGAGAAAAGAGCACTCTTCTACTCTACTGTGTTTCCAATGGGGTCCAAACAGTGAGCTTGCTCAGAACAAAAGAACTGTGCTTTCTACACACATGGCCATATCTAGTTCAATTCTGTGTAGGAACCTGACAAGAACAGTAGATCCTTTTCAGTCCAATACACTGTACTTCCTGGGATCAGATGCCAGTGCTATTTGCCCTGTGTATGACAATGGGAGCGCAATAGTGACTCTTCTTACCAGAAAACAACTCTTGCTCGTACGACCAGAAACTGCATGTGACTCAACTCCATTTATGACTGGGAAACAAACTCTCGCTCACCTTACAAGAAACACACTCTGCTTTTGAGAAAAGAGCACTCTTCTACTCTACTGTGTTTCCTATAGGGCAGAACAGTTAGCTTGCTCAGAACAAATGAACTGTGCTTCCTAGACACACGGGCCATATCTAGTTCAACTCTGCTTAGGAAACTGAGAAGAACAGTAGCTCCTCTTCAGTCCAATACACTGTACTTGCTGGGAACAGACGCATGTGCTATTTGCACTGTGTATGGCAATGGGAGCGCAATAGTGACTTTCCTTACCAGAAAACAACTCTTGCTCGTAGAACCAGAAACTGCATGTGATTCAACTCCATTTAGGACTGGGAAACAAACGTTAGCTCGCCTTTCAAGAAACACACTGCTTTAGAGAAAAGAGCACTCTTCTACTCTACTGTGTTTCCTATGGGGTCCAAACAGTGAGCTTGCTCAGAACAAAAGAACTTTGCTTCCTACACACACGGGCCATATCTAATTCAACTCTGCTTAGGAAACTGACAGGAACAGTAGCTCCTCTTCAGTCTAATACACTGTACTTGCTGGGAACAGACGCGAGTGCTATTTACACTGTGTATGGCAATTGGAGCACAATAGTGACTCTTCTTACCAGAAAACAACTCTTGCTCATAGAACAAAAAATTGCATGTGACTCAACTCCATTTAGGACTGGGAAACAAACTCTAGCTCGCTTTACAAGAAACACACTCTGCTTTTGAGAAAAGAGCACTGTTCCACTCTACTGTGTTTCCTATAGGGCCAGAACAGTGAGCTTGCTCAGAAAAAAAGAACTGTGCTTCCTACACACAGGGGCCATATCTAGTTCAACTCTTCTTAGGAAACTGACAAGAACAATAGCTCCTCTTCAGTCCAATACACTGTACTTGCTGGGAAGAGACGGGAGGGCTATTTGCACTGTGTATGGCAATGGGAGCACAATAGTGACTTTCCTTACCAGAAAAAAACTCTTGCTCGTAGGACCAGAAACTGCATGTGATTCCAGTCCATTTAGGAATGGGAAACAAACGCTAGCTCGACTTAAAAGAAACACACTCTGCTTTTGAGAAAAGCACTCTTCTACTCTACTGTGTTTCCTATGGGGTCCGAACAGTGAGCTTGCTCAGAACAAAAAAACTGTGCTTCCTACACACACGGCCATATCTAGTTCAAGTCTGCTTAGGAACCTGACAAGAACAGTAGATCCTCTTCAGTCCAATACACTGTACTTGCTGGGAACAGACGCGAGTGCTATTTGCGCAGTGTATGGCAATGGGAGCGCAATGTGACTTTCCTTACCAGAAAACAACTCTTGTTCGTAGGACCTGAAACTGCATGTGATTCAACTCCATTTAGGACTGGGAAAGAAACGCTAGCTCGCCTTACAAGAAACAGACTCTGCTTTTGAGAAAAGAGCACTCTTCTACTCTACTGTGTTTCCTATAGGGCCAGAACAGTGTACTTGCTCAGAAAAAAAGAACTGTGCTTCCTACACACACGACCATATCTAGTTCAATTCTGCTTAGGAACCTGACAAGAACAGTAGATTCTCTTCAGTCCAATACACTGTACATGTTGGGAACCGACGCCAATGCAATTTGCACTGTGTATGACATTGAGAGCACAATAGTGATTCTTCTTACCAGAAAACAAGTCTTGCTCGTAGGACCAGAAACTGCATGGGATTCAACTCCATTTAGGACTGGGAAACAAATGCTAGCTCACCTACAAGTAACACACTCTGCTTTTGAGAAAAGAGCACTCATCTACTCTACTGTGTTTCCAATGGGGTCCCAACAGTGAGCTTGCTCAGAACAAAAGAACTGTGCTTTCTACACACATGGCCATATCTAGTTCAATTCTGTGTAGGAACCTGACAAGAACAGTAGATCCTCTTCAGTCCAATAAACTGTACTTCCTGGGATCAGATGCCAGTGCTATTTGCCCTGTGTATGACAATGGGAGCGCAATAGTGACTCTTCTTACCAGAAAACAACTCTTGCTCGTACGACCAGAAACTGCATGTGACTCAACTCCATTTAGGACTGGGAAACAAACTCTCGCTCACCTTACAAGAAACACACTCTGCTTTTGAGAAAAGAGCACTCTTCTACTCTACTGTGTTTCCTATAGGGCAGAACAGTTAGCTTGCTCAGAACAAATGAACTGTGCTTCCTAGACACACGGGCCATATCTAGTTCAACTCTGCTTAGGAAACTGAGAAGAACAGTAGCTCCTCTTCAGTCCAATACACTGTACTTGCTGGGAACAGACGCATGTGCTATTTGCACTGTGTATGGCAATGGGAGCGCAATAGTGACTTTCCTTACCAGAAAACAACTCTTGCTCGTAGGACCAGAAACTGCATGTGATTCAACTCCATTTAGGACTGGGAAACAAACGTTAGCTCGCCTTACAAGAAACACACTGCTTTAGAGAAAAGAGCACTCTTCTACTCTACTGTGTTTCCTATGGGGTCCAAACAGTGAGCTTGCTCAGAACAAAAGAACTGTGCTTCCTACACACACGGACCATATGTAGTTCAACACTTCTTAGGAAACTGACAAGAACAGTAGCTCCTCTTCAGTCTAATACACTGTACTTGCTGGGAACAGACGCGAGTGCTATTTACACTGTGTATGGCAATTGGAGCACAATAGTGACTCTTCTTACCAGAAAACAACTCTTGCTCATAGAACAAAAAATTGCATGTGACTCAACTCCATTTAGGACTGGGAAACAAACTCTAGCTCGCTTTACAAAAAACACACTCTGCTTTTGAGAAAAGAGCACTGTTCCACTCTACTGTGTTTCCTATAGGGCCAGAACAGTGAGCTTGCTCAGAAAAAAAGAACTGTGCTTCCTACACACAGGGGCCATATCTAGTCCATCTCTTCTTAGGAAACTGACAAGAACAATAGCTCCTCTTCAGTCCAATACACTGTACTTCCTGGGAAGAGACGGGAGGGCTATTTGCACTGTGTATGGCAATGGGAGCACAATAGTGAATTTCCTTACCAGAAAAAAACTCTTGCTCGTAGGACCAGAAACTGCATTTGATTCCAGTCCATTTAGGAATGGGAAACAAACGCTAGCTCGCCTTAAAAGAAACACACTCTGCCTTTGAGAAAAAAGCACTCTTCTACTCTACTGTGTTTCCTATGGGGTCCGAAAAATGAGCTTGCTCAGAACAAAAAAAGTGTGCTTCCTACACACACGGCCATATCTAGTTCAAGTCTGCTTAGGAACCTGACAAGAACAGCAGATCCTCTTCAGTCCAATACACTGTACTTGCTGGGAACAGACGCGAGTGCTATTTGCACTGTGTATGGCAATGGGAGCGCAATGTGACTTGCCTTACCAGAAAACAACTCTTGTTCGTAGGACCTGAAACTGCATGTGATTCAACTCCATTTAGGACTGGGAAAGAAACGCTAGCTCGCCTTACAAGAAACAGACTCTGCTTTTGAGAAAAGAGCACTCTTCTACTCTACTGTGTTTCCTATAGGGCCAGAACAGTGTACTTGCTCAGAAAAAAAGAACTGTGCTTCCTACACACACGACCATATCTAGTTCAATTCTGCTTAGGAACCTGACAAGAACAGTAGATTCTCTTCAGTCCAATACACTGTACATGTTGGGAACCGACGCCAATGCAATTTGCACTGTGTATGACATTGAGAGCACAATAGTGATTCTTCTTACCAGAAAACAACTCTTGCTCGTAGGACCAGAAACTGCATGGGATTCAACTCCATTTAGGACTGGGAAACAAATGCTAGCTCACCTACAAGAAACACACTCTGCTTTTGAGAAAAGAGCACTCATCTACTCTACTGGGTTTCCTATGGGGTCCCAACAGTGAGCTTGCTCAGAACAAAAGAACTGTGCTTCCTACACACATGGGCCATATCTAATTCAACTTTGCTTAGGTTACTGACAAGAACAGTAGCTCCTCTTCAGTCTAATACACTGTACTTGCTGGGAACAGACGTGAGTGCTATTTGTACTCTGTATGGCAATGGGAGCGCAATAGTGACTCTACTTACCAGAAAACAACTCTTGCTCTTAGGACCACAAACTGCATGTGACTCAACTCCATTTAGGACTGGGAAACAAACGCTAGCTCTGCTCACAAGAAAGACACTCTGCTTTTGAGAAAAGAGCACTCTTCTACTCTACTGTGTTTCCTATAGGGCCAGAACAGTGAGCTTGCTCAGAACATAATAACTGTGCTTCGTAAACACACAGGCCATATCTAGTTCAACTCTGCTTAGGAAACTGACAAGAACAGCAGCTCCTCTTCAGTCCAATTCTCTGTACATGCACGGAACAGATGCCAGTGCTATTTGCACTGTTTATGGCAATGGGAGCGCAATAGTGACTCTTCTTACCAGAAAAATCTCTTGCTCGTAGGACCAGAAACTGAACAGGATTCAACTCCATTTAGGACTGGGAAAGAAACGCTAGCTTGCCTTACAGGAAACAGACTCTGCTTTTGAGAAAAGAGCACTCTTCTACTCTACTGTGTTTCCTATAGGGCCAGAACAGTGTTCTTGCTCAGAACAAAAGAACTGTGCTTTCTACACACATGGCCATATCTAGTTCAATTCTGCATAGGAACCTGACAAGAACTGTAGATCCTCTTCAGTCCAATACACTGTACTTCCTGGGATCAGATGCCAGTGCTATTTGCCCTGTGTATGACAATGGGAGCGCAATAGTGACTCTTCTTACCAGAAAACAACTCTTGCTCGTAGGACCAGAAACTGCATGGGATTCAACTCCATTTAGGACTGGGAAACAAACGCTAGCTCGCCTTACAAGAAACACACTCTGCTTTTGAGAAAAGAGCAATCTTCTACTCTACTGTGTTTCCTATAAGGCCAGAACAGTGAACTTGCTCAGAACAAAAGAACTGTGCTTCCTACACTCGGGCCATAACTAGTTCAACTCTGCTTAGGAAACTGACAAGAACAGTAGCTCCTCTTCAGTCCAATACACTGTACTTGCTGGGAACAGACGCGAGTGCTATTTGCACTGTGTATGGCAATGAGAGCGCAATAGTGACTTTCCTTAACAGAAAACAACTCTTGCTCGTAGGACCAAAAACTGTCTGTGATTCAACTCCATTTAGGACTGGGAAACAAACTGTAGCTCACCTTACAAGAAACACATTCTACTTTTGAGAAAAGAGCACTCTTCTACTCTACTGTGTTTCCTATAGGGCCAGGACAGTGAGCTTGCTCAGAACAAAAGAACTGTGCTTCCCACACACGGGCCATATCTAGTTCAACTCTGCTTAGGAAACTGACAAGAACAGTAGATCCTCTTCAGTCCAATACACTGTACTTGCTGGGAACAAACGCCAGTGCTATTTGCACTGTGTATGGCAATTAGAGCACAATAGTGACTCGTCTTACCAGAAAACAACTCTTGCTCATAGAACCAAAAACTACATGTGACTCAACTCCATTTAGGACTGGGAAACAAACTCTAGCTCGCTTTACAAGAAACACACTCTGCTTTTGAGAAAAGAGGACTCTTCTACTCTACTGTGCTTCCTATAGGGCCAGAACAGTGAGCGTGCTCAGAAAAAAAGAACTGTGCTTCCTAAACACAGGGGCCATATCTAGTTCAACTCTTCTTAGGAAACTGACAAGAACAGTAGCTCCTCTTCAGTCCAATACACTGTACTCGCTGGGAACAGACGCGAGTGCTATTTGCACTGTGTATGGCAATGAGAGCGCAATAGTGACTTTCCTTAACAGAAAACAACTCTTGCTCGTAGGACCAAAAACTGTCTGTGATTCAACTCCATTTAGGACTGGGAAACAAACTCTAGCTCACCTTACAAGAAACACATTCTACTTTTGAGAAAAGAGCACTCTTCTACTCTACTGTGTTTCCTATAGGGCCAGGACAGTGAGCTTGCTCAGAACAAAAGAACTGTGCTTCCCACACACGGGCCATATCTAGTTCAACTCTGCTTAGGAAACTGACAAGAACAGTAGATCCTCTTCAGTCCAATACACTGTACTTGCTGGGAACAAACGCCAGTGCTATTTGCACTGTGTATGGCAATTAGAGCACAATTGTGACTCGTCTTACCAGAAAACAACTCTTGCTCATAGAACCAAAAACTACATGTGACTCAACTCCATTTAGGACTGGGAAACAAACTCTAGCTCGCTTTACAAGAAACACACTCTGCTTTTGAGAAAAGAGGACTCTTCTACTCTACTGTGCTTCCTATAGGGCCAGAACAGTGAGCGCGCTCAGAAAAAAAGAACTGTGCTTCCTAAACACAGGGGCCATATCTAGTTCAACTCTTCTTAGGAAACTGACAAGAACAGTAGCTCCTCTTCAGTCCAATACACTGTACTCGCTGGGAACAGACGGGAGGGCTATTTGCACTGTGTATGGCAATGGGAGCGCAATAGTGACTTGCCTTACCAGAAAACAACACTTGCTCGTAGGACCAGAAACTGCATGTGATTCCACTCCATTTAGGAATGGGAAACAAAAGCTAGCTCGTCTTAAAAGAAACACACTCTACGTTTGAGAAAAAAGCACTCTTCTACTCTACTGTGTTTTCTATGGGGTCCGAACAGTGAGCTTGCTCAGAACAAAAAAACTGTGCTTCCTACACACACGGCCATATCTAGTTCAACTCTGCTTAGGAACCTGACAAGAACAGTAGATCCTCTTCAGTCCAATACACTGTACTTGCTGGGAACAGACGCGAGTGCTATTTGCACAGTGTATGGCAATGGGAGCGCAATGTGACTTTCCTTACCAGAAAACAACTCTTGTTCTTAGGACCTGAAACTGCATGTGATTCAACTCCATTTAGGACTAGGAAACAAACGCTAGCTTGCCTTACAAGATACACACTCTGCTTTTGAGAAAAGAGCACTCTTCTACTCTACTGTGTTTCCTATAGGGCCAGAACAGTGAGCTTGCTCAGAACACAAGAACTGTGCTTCCTACACACACAGGCCATATCTAGTTCAACTCTGCTTAGGAAACTGACAAGAACAGTATCTCCTCTTCAGTCCTATACACTGTACTTGCTGGGAACAGACGGGAGTGCTATTTGCACTGTGTATGGCAATGGGAGCGCAATAGTGACTTTCCTTACCAGAAAACAACTCTTGCTCGTAGGACCAGAAACTGCATGTGATTCACCTCCATTTAGGACTGGGAAACAAACACTAGTTCGCCTTACAAGAAACACACTCTGCATTAGAGAAAAGAGCACTCTTCTACTCTACTGTGTTTCCTATAGGGCCAGAACAGTGAGCTTGCTCAGAACAAAAGAACTGTGCTTCCTACACATGGGCCATATCTAGTTCAACTCTGCTTAAGAAACTGACAAGAACAGTAGCTCCTCTTCAGTCCGATACACTGTATTTTCTGGGAACCAACGCGAGTGCTACTTGCACTGTGTGTGGCAATGGGAGCACAATAGTGACTTTCCTTACCAGAAAACAACTCTTGCTCATAGGACCAGAAACTGCATGTGATTCAACTCCATTTAGGACTGGGAAACAAATGCTAGCTCGCCTTACATGAAACACACTCTGCTTTTGAGAAAAGAGCACTCTTCTGCTCTACTGTGTTTCCTATGGGGTCTGAACAGTGAGCTTGCTCAGAACAAAAGAACTGTGCTTCCTACACACACGGGCCATATCTAGTTCAACTCTGCTTAGGAAACTGACAAGAACAGTAGCTCCTCTTCAGTCCAATACACTTTACTTGCGTGGAACAGACGCGAGTGCTATTTTCACTGTGTATGGCAATTGGAGAACAATATTTACTAGTCTTACCAGAAAACAACTCTTGCTCGTAGGACAAAAAACTGCATGTGACTCAACTCCGTTTAGGACTGGGAAACAAACGCTAGCTTGCCTTACAAGAAATACACTCTGCTTTAGAGAAAAGAGCACTCTACTACTCTACTGTGTTTCCTATAGGGCCAGAACAGTGAGCTTGCTCATAACATAAGAACTTGCTTCCTACACACACGGGCCATATCTAGTTCAACTCTGCTTAGGAACCTGACAAGAACAGTAGCTCCTCTTCAGTCCAATACACTGTACTTGCTGGGAACAGACACATGTGCTATTTGCACTGTGTATGGCAATGGGAGCACAATAATGACTTTCCTTACCAGAAAACATTTCTTGCTCGTAGGACCAGAAACTGTCTGTGATTCAACTCCATTTAGGACTGGGAAACAAACGCGAGCTTGCCTTACAAGAAACACACTCTGCTTTAGAGAAAAGAGCACTCTTCTACTCTACTGTGTTTCCTGTAGGACCAGAACAGTGAGCTTGCTCAGAACATAATAACTGTGCTTCCTAAACACATGGGCCATATCTATTTCAACTCTGCTTAGGAAACTGACAAGAACAGCAGCTCCTCTTCAGTCAGATACACTGTACTTGCTGAGAACAGACGCGAGTGCTATGTGCACTGTGTATGGCAATTGGAGCACAATAGTGACTCGTCTTACCAGAAAACAACTATTGCTGATAGGACCAAAAACTGCATTTGACTCAACTCCATTTAGGACTGGGAAACAAACTCTAGCTCACCTTACAAGAAACACACTCTGCTTTTGAGAAAAGAGCACTCTTCTACTCTACTGTGTTTCCTATAGTGCCAGAACAGTTAGCTTGCTCAGAACAAATGAACTGTGCTTCCTAGACACACGGGCCATATCTAGTTCAACTCTGCTTAGGAAACTGACAAGAACAGTAGCTCCTCTTCAGTCTAATACACTGTACTTGCTGGGAACAGACGCTTGTGCTATTTGCACTGTGTATGGCAATGGGAGCATAATAGTGACTTTCCTTACCAGAAAACAACTCTTGGTCGTAGGACCAGAAACTGCATGTGATTCAACTCCATTTAGGACTGGGAAACAAACGCTAGCTCACCTTACAAGAAACACACTGCTTTAGAGAAAAGAGCACTCTTCTACTCTACTGTGTTTCCTATGGGGTCCAAACAGTGAGCTTGCTCAGAACAAAAGAACTCTGGTTCCTACACACACGGACCATATGTAGTTCAACTCTGCTTAGGAAACTGACAAGAACAGTAGCTCCTCTTCAGTCCAATACACTGTACTTGCTGGGAACAGACGCGAGTGCTATTTACACTGTGTATGGCAATGAGATCGCAATAGTGACTTTCCTTACCAGAAAACAACTCTTGCTCTTAGGACCATAAACTGCATGGGATTCAACGCGATTTAGGACTGGGAAACAAATGCTAGCTTGACCCGTCCAGCGGGCCACGTTATTTGATGAGACCCGAGGAGGCACCTCCTGAAAGATCAATGGGGGTGAGAGAGAAAGGAGACCAGGCACGTAAAGGAAGACAAAGTCAGTCTGAGTTGCGTCAAGGTCTCGTTTATTGCAAGGGGAATCAGGTTTATATATGCTAGGAGCTAGGAGAAGTAGATAGCGGTATGGAAAGTTACTAGGAGGAAGTTAGGGTAAGGTAGGGTTCAGGAAAAGGTCTCTTTGTTCCAGGGCCTGATCAACGGACCATACAGCAAACCATTATGTTTCAGGGAGTAGATCAAAAGGTACATACTGTGGTTTTGTTGAAAAATGGTTGCTATTGAAACTGTTAACGGAAGATTGGGTACACTGCTTTTTCCCATGAGAATCAGTTAGGCTACTTGGCTCCTGACAATTCCCCCTTCTTTCTATAAAATGGCCAAAGCAGGCTTTGGTCATAAATTGAGAGGGCCCCTGTCTTAGGCTATATGGGGTGCAGTCCTGTCTGGCAACGTGCCATGTTGAGCCGGTCTCTGGCGACCTCTGTACGTTGTGCTCCCCGCACAGGCCCCATACTATTCCCGTCATTGAGTACCCTCTAGCTTTTAGTTATAGGGGTTTTTAGGTTCGTAGGCCACTGAACCTGAGCCTTTCACCTGTTTCAATAGTTTCCTCTCAAGTTTCTGTCCGATGGTAATGTACTGAAACAGTTTTTGATAGGGCCAAATCTATCTGATTTTTGATGAATTGTGTAAGTCGTTGAAAAGCCCAAGGACCAAAGGTGAGGAGGAGAAGGAAAATGATCAAGGGGGCCAGGAGGGTGGGGATCAGAGTAGAAAGCCAAGGGGACCCCTTTAGCCAACCCTCAAACCCATTGTTTTGATTTTCAAAATCACGTTTTCTTTGTGCTAATCTTTCTCTTAGTTTCTCCATTGATTCTCTAACTACCCCAGTGTGATCGGCATAAAAGCAGCATTCTTCCTTCAAGGCTGCACATAAACCTCCCTCCTTTAAAAATAGTAAATCCAGACCTCTTCTGTTTTGTAACACAACCTCAGAGAGCGAGGTTAAAGACTTCTCCAGGGCAGAAATGGATCTTTCTATGGCCTCTAGGTCAGTAGTCATAGCCATTTGTAACTGCATAAGGTGGTTGCTCTGCATGAGGGCAGCAGTTCCTGTACCAACTCCTGCAGCAATGCCTCCAATACCTAACAATAGGGCATTAGTCATCGACACAGGTTCTCGAGTGTATCTGCCTCTCTGCTCAAAGAATTCCATCACTGAGCTTTCTTGATGATAAGTGACACGAGGCCATAACTGGACCATCACACAAAATTCATGGGAATCATCAAATATCTGAGCAGATATGCAAGGGGTCAATCCTGTGTTACAGGCCCAGTAGGACCCGTTGGGTGCTTCAAGATAATAGCTCCCTTTATAGGGTGTCAGAGTTTGTTTACAGAGGTGATGATGGGTTGATGGAATTTTGCCCAAACAAGAACCTTGTCCTGAGACTTCAGGGAGTGTTAGTTTATGTGGCTTAGTCTGACACCTACTGCTCGGGGAAGTAAAGTTATTGGCAGTAGACTGAAAGGTGATTCCTTCATAATAAGGGGGACTGGAGGTAAGGCAGAGCCAGCAACCCAAGGTTCTGTTTGGATTTGTGGCATTTAGGTCCAGATAAGCTCCCTGGACCAAATTAAACAATCTATCTCCTGTTCCTCCAAAAGGAGTAAGGAGAGTGCCATTACTGGAGTCTAGGATGGTAGTCACGGTGCCTGTATGGTAGGGAAAGGGACGAGGATGAGGTGAGGGGGAAGGAGGTGATGGCACCTTTTCATGATAGGAGGGAACTTTTTTGGTCAGAGAGAACAACATTGGGTCCTACCGACTGTGGGTACAGGTTTTCTATTGTTAGCAAGATCTTGAAAATGACTCCTTTATCTGTACCATCAAGATACCAGCAGAGTCCCCATGTTTTTCCTGAGGGCCATTCTCGATTCGCCCTACCCTGAGGGGTGAAGGTTATGTTTAAAGGTAATGATAGCCCGGGATTATAGGCTGTCCCAGTATAGGAGCTAAAGCAAAAATGTTTATTCGTGCTAGGCTTACTGTATCCCCTTGTAACTGAAATAAGGTCCCAAGATGAAGTTGATTCCCAGTAAGCTGCCCCTGTAGTTTCACAACCCCATCGAGCATAAAAGAAGGTCTCGAATCCCCCACATCTAGCAGCCGTGGCTTGGCTTCTACCATCCTTAGGGCAGACATAAAAGTCAGATTGTGCTAACCTACAACGAGCTGTAAGACTAACACAGCCTGGGGCAGTCATCACAGCAGGGTCATTACCATGGAATGTCCCACAAGGGCTTGTCCAAGTAGTTTTAGGACTATGAGGAAATTGATTGCAGTTTGGAATCGTTTGAACCCCTGTACCATTTAACTGGTGTTGGCCAATAGTAGGTATATCCCAAGAATTCAATCCTGCAGCCAGCTGACAGAAGTCAGGAGTGAGTGATGGCCACCAGGAATAGGGAGCATGGTTTGCAGTAACCTTCCAGACCTCCTCCCCCGTTACTATGAAAATTCGCCAGGTAAGCTTTTTAATAGCATGGGGGCTTTCCTTGGAGATGCAGGAGAGGGGAAGGGGGAAGAGTAGTAAGCAAACGATGAAGCAGGGGTTGGTTTTCCAAGGCTCGCGATGAACAGGTCCTGCCATTGAGATGTCCGTGGCTCCCTTTATTTTCCAAGCTGGAGGCATTTCTGAAAGAAAAAGAGAGAATTTTGTCTCAGGATTGTGTCCTGGACATAACAGTTATTTTTTCCTTAATCTAGGGAGGCAATCTGTGTAGAGTAAAGCTTAATCAGTCTTTCTGGTAGCCAACGAGCCCCATTTTCCTTGGAGTCATAAATACATGCAGACCCCTTTCCCCAGATTATAACTGGATCAGGACTGCCCCATTTTCCAGTTATTGGATCTTTCCAAAGGACCTGTGCATATCCTTGTTTGGTTTCTGGGTGCCAGTGTCGCTCAGCTGCAGATTTTCCAAAAGCGTCCAATGTCAGAAAATTTAATACGAATAGGGTGTGAGAAGGCAGAGCTTTGTGGTTTCCCTTAAGGGGAAATAGTGTCTCTTGTGAGCTAAGTTTATTAAGAGTATTTTTTAAAGTTTGGTGAGCTCTCTCCATGATACCTTGGCCTTGAGGATTATAGGATATTCCAGTGATGTGTTTAATTCCTAATTGTAAACAAAATTGTCTAAATTTGCTACTAGTATATCCTGGACCATTATCAGTTTTTATACATTTCGGCTGACCTAGCACTGTGAAGACATGTAACATATGATTGATAACATCTTTGGTGGCTTCTCCACTATGAGCAGAGGCACAAATAAATCCACTGAAGGTATCTACAGTAACATGTATAAACTTTAATTTGCCAAAAGAAGGAACATGGGTGACATCCATCTGCCATAGTTGTCCAGGAATAAGCCCTCTGGGGTTTACTCCATAATGAGGTTCAGGTAAGAGCATCAGGCAATTTTTGCAGCTTTTTACAATTTCCCTAGCCTGTTCTCTAGTAATTGAGAACCTTAGTCTCAAAGTTTGAGCATTGAGGTGATGAAGGCGGTGCGCCTCACGAGCAGCTGCTACCTGATCATGTTCCAAATGAGAAATCAAGATAGAACGTGTAGCAGAATCTGCAAGTTCATTTCCCTGAGCTAGGGGTCCAGGTAGGCCTGTGTGGGCACGAATATGGCCAACATAAAAGGGTAGCGACCTTTGTCGTATTAATTTTTGTAATTCAGAAAACATTTGAAAGGTGGGAGTAATGGGTTGGATTATTGGGACCATTTCTAAAGCCTGTAAAGCCCCTACCACATATCTACTGTCTGAATACAAATTAAAGGAGCAATCTTCAAAACCTTTAAAGACAGCAAGGGCAGCATATAGCTCCACCAGCTGAGCTGACTTGAAAGGGGTTGTCATAACATTCTTTTGGCCATTGAGGACATAAGCAGATTTACCATTACTTGACCCATCTATGAAAAGCACAGGGGAGTCCGGGATGGGCTCCATTCGGGTATTTTTAAGAAAAACAAAAGAAGTGAGGGAGAAGAATTGTAGGAGTTTGTTACTGGGCATTTGTGTGTCAAGTTTCCCTTCATAGGTGCAGACAAGAATGGCCCAGTCAGGACTACAGGTGCATAACCATTCAAGTTGCTCTTTATCATATGGCATAACAATAATATCAGGGTCATGTCCAAAGTATCGAGTGGAGGCTTTTATTCCTAACATTATCGATTGGCAAACCAGGGAAGGATAAGTAGGAAGGATTTTTCTTTTAGTAACAGGAAGATGTATCCACAGTAAAGGTACGGACTCTTGCCAAAGCAGGCCTGTAGGGGCAAAATCTGTAGAAAAAATGATCAAATACAATGGGAGAGTTGGGTCAAAATATCCCGTATGTTGTTGAGTGATGGCCATTTCAACCTTTTGTAACACTCTCTCTGCCTCCACAGTAAGGTATCTAGGGGATTGAGGATCAGAGTCTCCTTTGAGGATATCCTCAAGGGGGCGTAACTCTCCCTTGGTTATTTTTAAATAGGGTTGCAGCCAATTGATATCCCCTAAAAGCTTTTGAAAATCATTGAGACAACGAAGTGTATCTTTTCTAATCTGGATGTTTTGTGTATGGAGGAGGTCCGGGTGTAACTTGAACCCTAAAAACAGGAAGGGGTATTGGGTTTGTATCTTCTCTGGAGCTATATGAAATCCTCGGTCCTGAAGTGTGATAATTATCTTTTGAGCTACATTTTGTGTTTTTTCTACAGATTTCCCTGCTATTAACAAGTCATCCATATAATGTATAATATAAACTTCGGGGTATTAGACCCTCACTGGATCGATAGACTGAGCTACATACTTTTGACATAGCATAGGGGAATTGGCCATTCCTTGGGAGTCATTGCTAGGAGCTGGGGAGCTTGGAGTCTCTGTTTGCTATAGTAAGTTTTTCATCAAATAATGTAAATGCCATATTTACCAGATCTTTGACAGGTTTGAGGACCATTATCTATTAAATGTATCTGAGCCAAACAAATCTAGGCCCAATCTTAAAAATATCTCTAAATTTAGTAACAATAACCAGGCCAATTTGTTCTCTTATAGATATATTAGTCAAATATACCTCTCAGTTTTTTTATTTAAATAGAACAGTTTATGCTTTAAACTAGTATCTGAATAGCCAGATGACTAGTATTAACTTGTATTTCTTAACACAAAGGACATGCAAACTCAGACATTCAAAACCAAACATACATGTGGCCACATTTTTCATTCATACCTGTAGAGTAGACAGACATTTTTACAACTATGACCCTTTGGAGTCTCAATGTAACAGCAGAATAGCAAGACAAAGAAATCTGAAACATATTTCATTATTTTTATATATATATATCTCAAGTCATTTTTTATAAAAACATTATTTTTATCTTAACCAGCAATAATTTGAAACCAAGTCTCTTAAATGATGGCAAGTATTTGTAACCCATTGAACTCAAATGACCAAAACCCATGTAAATTTTTATTTTTCCTGTGAAAACAAAAGCATAATTTTCCCAGTGTCTTGAACTGGTAATTTAACATTTCTTTTTAAGCAATACCAGGACAGAGAAGGGTTAACAAGAGAAGCTGCTGGCCAGCAGAAGAAACCTTGAAGTTATCACAGTAAAGGAAGGGAGGGGGAGCAGTGGGCATAGAGTGTGTCCTTGGCTGCCAGTGTTCCTGAAAAAAAGTTTTTGTTAACTCTTCTGACTAAAGTCAGATTCTCTGTTCAGTGTACACACAGTTTTTGTCAATTGCAGGCAGTCCCCATTGTCCTGTCCAAAGTTCCCGTCTTTGCCCGCCTGTACCGAGAGCACGCACCCCCACCCTTGTGAGAGCAGCCAGCTGGCTGCAGTCCTGATAGCAAGAGAGCTAGGGAGGGATGGAGGTAGCCTTTGTTATGCCTCTCTCTCCTCCTCTTCCTCTAGAAAAATAAGGGAGGTTAGTAGACAAAAACAAATAACATTTACACAGACAATCCAAGAACCAGAACATCAGCACTGAGACGACAGCCTCATTCACAGCTAGTGAGCCCCTCTTGCAGTATGCAAGCCCCACCTGGCAGGAGCCACCTGTTTATCTCAGTTCAGTCGGGGAGTGGGAGTGGGGGACCCAGTTCCCTCTATTGTGGCTCACACATCCTTTCAGTGGGCTAGGCAAAGGTCTAGTGGAGAAGAAGGGAACTGTCCCATAGCCTCCGTCACAGTCAAGTCAACAATGAGAACAATTAACACATTACACACAAGACCAAGGGCACACGAAAAAACTTTGCCCCAACCAAACAACCAACAAAGCTCCAAGAACAATGACAGCTTGATGTGCTTTGGGGGGGGGAGGTTTTGACCCTCCAGGCTCAATCACACCAAAAACAATCCAGACTGGAGGATCTCTGTCCTTAATTAAACAGACATCAGGGGCTTCCACATCCCTGTCAGTCAGACATGCACCTTGTTTCTTGGAAGAGAAGAAGAGAGTAAAGTAACAATGATCACAACAAAACATACAAAAAAAACCCCACAAAATGGCTCTGACAAATTCCCGGGACAAAATACAAAGTGGCACTTCCTCCCACCGTGGGGGAAGATACCCAAAGATGCTCCTAAACCAGATCGTCACCTCTGAGGTGGCTTTAGGGCTCTGGGACGTCTCCCTTCGCCGCCAGGTTCACTGTCTGGACACGTCTGTCCCAGTGAGAGCCTGCAAAGTACAAATCGAGCCTGCAAAGTACAAAACAAAAGTAACAAGACAGAGAGACACAGACAAGACAGAGAGCGCTCTTACCGGTAGATGTCAATAAACCTCTGGACACTTGGGTGTCAGGCAGGGGGAGTTTGAGAGAAAATCCTCTGCAAGGGCTAGTAAATGTGAAACACGCCCATCTCCCTCTGCTTCCTTTAGAAAATCTCTAATCACACCATAAAAACTAAAAAAGGCATCGGGGACATTTTCCCCGTCTCTGATTAATTTGTTAATATCTTTTCCAACCTTGTTCCAAGTCAAAGGGTGAATTCCTGGTCCATCAATCACTAACCAGGGACACTTCTCCTCCACATATTGAAAGAACTTTACTAAATCCTTTTTTTTAACTCTTAATCCTCTCTCCCGAAGATTCCCTTTCATCTCCTTTAAAAAAAACAGCCTCTTTAGATAAATTTTTTCCCATTGATCGATTGGACGACACTTACCTCAAGACTCTCCCGCGTTGCACGAGTGATGCGGTCTGGGCGTCTCTACCCTAATTCTCTCCGGGGCCCCTTTTGTTATCCGTCGTCCGGTAGGTCACCGTGCCTCGAGCCCCACGTTCGGGCGCCACTTGACCCGTCCCGCGGGCCACGTTATTTGATGAGACCCGAGGAGGCACCTCCTGAAAGATCAATGGGGGTGAGAGAGAAAGGAGACCAGGCACGTAAAGGAAGACAAAGTCAGTCTGAGTTGCGTCAAGGTCTCGTTTATTGCAAGGGGAATCAGGTTTATATATGCTAGGAGCTAGGAGAAGTAGATAGGGGTATGGAAAGTTACTAGGAGGAAGTTAGGGTAAGGTAGGGTTCAGGAAAAGGTCTCTTTGTTCCAGGGCCTGATCAACGGATCATACAGCAAACCATTATGTTTCAGGGAGTAGATCAAAAGGTACATACTGTGGTTTTGTTGAAAAATGGTTGCTATTGAAACTGTTAACGGAAGATTGGGTACACTGCTTTTTCCCATGAGAATCAGTTAGGCTACTTGGCTCCTGACACTAGCTCGCCTTACAAGAAACACACTCTGCTTTAGAAAAAGAGCACTCTTCTACTCTACTGTGTTTCCTACAGGACCAGAACAGTGAGAGTGCTCAGAACAAAAGAACTGTGCTTCCTACACGGGCCATATCTAGTTCAACTCTGCTTAGATAACTGACAAGAACAGTAGATCCTCTTCAGTCCAATACACTGTACTTGCTGGGAACAGACGCCAGTGCTATTTGCACTGTGTACGGCATTTGGAGCACAATAGTGACTCGTCTTACCAGAAAACAACTCTTGCACATAGAACAAAAAACTGCATGTGACTCAACTCCATTTAGGACTGGAAACAAACTCTAGCTCGCTTTACAAGAAACACACTCTGCTTTTGAGAAAAGAGCACTCTTCTACTCTACTGTGCTTCCTATAGGGCCAGAACAGTGAGCTTGCTCAAAACAAAAAAACTGTGCTTCCTACACACACGGCCATATCTAGTTCAAGTCTGCTTAGGAACCTGACAAGAACAGTAGATCCTCTTCAGTCCAATACACTGTACTTGCTGGGAACAGACGCGAGTGATATTTGCACAGTGTATGGCAATTGGAGCGCAATGTGACTTTCCTTACCAGAAAACAACTCTTGTTCGTAGGACCTGAAACTGCTTGTGATTCAACTCCATTTAGGACTAGGAAACAAACGCTAGCTTGCCTTACAAGAAACACACTCTGCTTTAGAGAAAAGAGCACTCTTCTACTCTACTGTGTTTCCTATAGGGCCAGAACAGTGAGCTTGCTCAGAACATAAGAACTGTGCTTCCTACACACACGGGCCATAACTAGTTCAACTCTGCTTAGGAAACTGACAAGAACAGTAGCTCCTCTTCAGTCCGATACACTGTACTTGCTGGGAACAGACGCGAGTGCTATTTGCACTGTGTATGGCAATGGGAGCGCAATAGTGACTTTCCTTACCAGAAAACAACTCTTGCTCGTGGGACCAGAAACTGCATGTGATTCAACACCACTTAGGACTGGGAAACAAACGCTAGCTTGCCTTACAAGAAACACACTCTGCTTTTGAGAAAAGAGCACTCATCTACTCTACTGTGTTTCCTATGGGGTCCGAACAGTGAGCTTGTTGAGAACAAACGAACTGTGCTTCCTACACACACGGCCATATCTAGTTCAAGTCTGCTAGGGACCTGACAAGAACAGTAGATCCTCTTCAGTCCAATACAGTGTACTTGCTGGGAACAGACGCCAGTGCTATTTGTCCTGTGTTTGGCAATGGCAGCACAATAGTGACTCTTCTTACCATAAAACAACTCTTGCTTGTAGGACCAGAAACTGCATGTGATTCAACTCCATTTAGGACTGGGAAACAAACACTAGCTTGTCTTACAAGAAACACACTCTGCATTAGAGAAAAGAGCACTCTTCTACTCTACTGTGTTTCCTATAGGGCCAGAACAGTGAGCTTGCTCAGAACAAAAGAACTGTGCTTCCTACACATGGGCCATATCTAGTTCAACTCTGCTTAGAAAACTGACAAGAACAGTAGCTCCTCTTCAGTCCGATACACTTTACTTGCGGGGAACAGACAAGAGTGCTATTTGCACTGTGTATGGTTATTGGAGCACAATAGTGACTCGTCTTACCAGAAAACAACTCTTGCTCGTAGGACCAAAAACTGCATGTGACTCAACTCCATTTAGGACTGGGAAACAAACGCTAGCTCGACTTCCAAGAAACACACTCTGCTTTTGAGAAAAGAGCACTCTTCTACTCTACTGTTCTTCCTATAGTGCCAGAAAAGTGAGCTTGCTCAGAAAAAAAGAACTGTGCCTCCTACACACACGGGCCATACCTAGTTCAACTCTTCTTAGGAAATTGAGAAGAACAGTAGCTCCTCTTCAGTCCAATACACTGTACTTGCTGGGTAAAGACGGGAGGGCTATTTGCACTGTGTATGGCAATGGGAGCGAAATAGTGACTTTCTTTACCAGAAAACAACTCTTGCTCGTAGGACCAGAAACTGCATGTGATTACACTCCATTTAGGACTGGGAAACAAACGGTAGCTCGCCTTACAAGAAACACATTCTGCTTTAGAGAAAAGAGCACTCTTCTACTCTACTGTGTTTCCTATGGAGTCCAAACAGTGAGCTTGCTCAGAACAAAAGAACTGTGCTTCCTACACACACGGACCATATCTAGTTCAACTCTGCTTAGTAAACTGAAAAGAACAGTAGCTCCTATTCAGTCCAATACACTGTATTTGCTGGGAAAAGACGCGAGTGCTATTTGCCTTGTGTAGGGCAATGGGAGCACAACAGTGACTTTCCTTACCATAAAACAACTCTAGCTCGTAGGACCAGAAACTCCATGTGATTCAACTCCATTTAGGTCTGGGAAACAAATGCTAGCTCGCCTTACATGAAACACACTCTGCTTTTGAGAAAAGAGCACTCTTCTACTCTACTGTGTTTCCTATGGGGTCCGAACAGTGAGCTTGCTGAGAACAAAAGAACTGTGCTTCCTACACACAAGGGCCATATCTAGTTCAACTCTGCTTAGGAAACTGACAAGAACAGTAGCTCCTCTTCAGTCCAATACACTTTACTTGCGTGGAACAGACGCGAGTGCTATTTTCACTGTGTATGGCAATTGGAGAACAATATTTACTAGTCTTACCAGAAAACAACTCTTGCTCGTAGGACAAAAAACTGCATGTGACTCAACTCCATTTAGGACTGGGAAACAAACGCTAGCTCGCCTTACAAGAAACACACTCTGCTTTAGAGAAAAGAGCACTCTTCTATTCTACTGTGTTTCCTGTAGGGCCAGAACAGTGAGCTTGCTCATAACATAAGAACTCGCTTCCTACACACACGGGCCATATCTAGTTTAACTCTGCTTAGGAACCTGACAAGAACAGTAGCTCCTCTTCAGTCCAATACACTGTACTTGCTGGGAACAGACACATGTGCTATTTGCACTGTGTATGGCAATGGGATCACAATAATGACTTTCCTTACCAGAAAACATTTCTTGCTCGTAGGACCAGAAACTGTCTGTGATTCAACTCCATTTAGGACTGGGAAACAAACGCGAGCTCGCCTTACAAGAAACACACTCTGCTTTAGAGAAAAGAGCACTCTTCTTCTCTACTGTGTTTCCTGTAGGACCAGAACAGTGAGCTTGCTCAGAACATAATAACTGTGCTTCCTAAACACACGGGCCATATCTATTTCAACTCTGCTTAGGAAACTGACAAGAACAGCAGCTCCTCTTCAGTCCGATACACTGTACTTGCTGAGAACAGACGCGAGTGCTATGTGCACTGTGTATGGCAATTGGAGCACAATAGTGACTCATCTTACCAGAAAACAACTATTGCTCGTAGGACCAAAAACTGCATTTGACTCAACTCCATTTAGGACTGGGAAACAAACTCTAGCTCACCTTACAAGAAACACACTCTGCTTTTGAGAAAAGAGCACTCTTCTACTCTACTGTGTTTCCTATAGGGCCAGAACAGTTAGCTTGCTCAGAACAAATGAACTGTGCTTCCTAGACACACGGGCCATATCTAGATTAACTCTGCTTAGGAAACTGACAAGAACAGTATCTCCTCTTCAGTCCAATACACTGTACTTGCTAGGAACAGACGCTTGTGCTATTTGCACTGTGTATGGCAATGGGAGCACAATAGTGACTTTCCTTACCAGAAAACAACTCTTGCTCGTAGGACCAGAAACTGCATGTGATTCAACTCCATTTAGGACTGGGAAACAAACGCTAGCTCACCTTACAAGAAACACACTGCTTTAGAGAAAAGAGCACTCTTCTACTCTAATGTGTTTCCTATGGGGTCCAAACAGTGAGCTTGCTCAGAACAAAAGAACTGTGGTTCCTACATACACGGACCATATGTAGTTCAACTCTGCTTAGGAAACTGACAAGAACAGTAGCTCCTCTTCAGTCCAATACACTGTACTTGCTGGGGACAGACGCGAGTGCTATTTACACTGTGTATGGCAATGAGAGCGCAATAGTGACTTTCCTTACCAGAAAACAACTCTTGCTCTTAGGACCATAAACTGCATGGGATTCAACGCGATTTAGGACTGGGAAACAAATGCTAGCTCGCCTTACAAGAAACACACTCTGCTTTAGAAAAAGAGCACTCTTCTACTCTACTGTGTTTCCTACAGGGCCAGAACAGTGAGCGTGCTCAGAACAAAAGAACTGTGCTTCCTACACGGGCCATATCTAGTTCAACTCTGCTTAGATAACTGACAAGAACAGTAGATCCTCTTCAGTCCAATACACTGTACTTGCTGGGAACAGACGCCAGTGCTATTTGCACTGTGTATTGCATTTGGAGCACAATAGTGACTCGTCTTACCAGAAAACAACTCTTGCACATAGAACAAAAAACTGCATGTGACTCAACTCCATTTAAGACTGGGAAACAAACTTTAGCTCGCTTTACAAAAAACACACTCTGCTTTTGAGAAAAGAGCACTCTTCTACTCTACTGTGCTTCCTATAGGGCCAGAACAGTGAGCTTGCTCAAAACAAAAAAACTGCTTCCTACACACACGGCCATATCTAGTTCAAGTCTGCTTAGGAACCTGACAAGAACAGTAGATCCTCTTCCGTCCAATACACTGTACTTGCTGGGAACAGACGCGAGTGATATTTGCACAGTGTATGGCAATTGGAGCGCAATGTGACTTTCCTTACCAGAAAACAACTCTTGTTCGTAGGACCTGAAACTGCTTGTGATTCAACTCCATTTAGGACTAGGAAACAAACGCTAGCTTGCCTTACAAGAAACACACTCTGCTTTAGAGAAAAGAGCACTCTTCTACTCTACTGTGTTTCCTATAGGGCCAGAACAGTGAGCTTGCTCAGAACATAAGAACTGTGCTTCCTACACACACGGGCCATAACTAGTTCAACTCTGCTTAGGAAACTGACAAGAACAGTAGCTCCTCTTCAGTCCGATACACTGTACTTGCTGGGAACAGACGCGAGTGCTATTTGCACTGTGTATGGCAATGGGAGCGCAATAGTGACTTTCCTTACCAGAAAACAACTCTTGCTCGTAGGAACAGAAACTGCATGTGATTCAACACCATTTAGGACTGGGAAACAAACGCTAGCTTGCCTTACAAGAAACACACTCTGCTTTTGAGAAAAGAGCACTCATCTTCTCTACTGTGTTTCCTATGGGGTCCGAACAGTGAGCTTGTTGAGAACAAACGAACTGTGCTTCCTAAACACACGGCCATATCTAGCTCAAGTCTGCTAGGGACCTGACAAGAACAGTAGATCCTCTTCAGTCCAATACACTGTACTTGCTGGGAACAGACGCCAGTGCTATTTGTCCTGTGTTTGGCAATGGCAGCACAATAGTGACTCTTCTTACCATAAAACAACTCTTGCTTGTAGGACCAGAAACTGCATGTGATTCAACTCCATTTAGGACTGGGAAACAAACACTAGCTTGTCTTACAAGAAACACACTCTGCATTAGAGAAAAGAGCACTCTTCTACTCTACTGTGTTTCCTATAGGGCCAGAACAGTGAGCTTGCTCAGAACAAAAGAACTGTGCTTCCTACACATGGGCCATATCTAGTTCAACTCTGCTTAGGAAACTGACAAGAACAGTAGCTCCTCTTTAGTCCAATACACTTTACTTGCGGGGAACAGACACGAGTGCTATTTGCACTGTGTATGGTAATTGGAGCACAATAGTGACTCGTCTTACCAGAAAACAACTCTTGCTCGTAGGACCAAAAACTGCATGTGACTCAACTCCATTTAGGACTGGGAAACAAACGCTAGGTCTACTTCCAATAAACACACTCTGCTTTTGAGAAAAGAGCACTCTTCTACTCTACTGTTCTTCCTATAGTGCCAGAACAGTGAGCTTGCTCAGAAAAAAAGAACTGTGCCTCCTACACACACTGGCCAAACCTAGTTCAACTCTTCTTAGGAAACTGAGAAGAACAGTAACTCCTCTTCAGTTCAATACACTGTACTTGCTGGGTAAAGACGGGAGGGCTATTTGCACTGTGTATGGCAATGGGAGCACAATAGTGACTTTCTTTACCAGAAAACAACTCTTGCTCGTAGGACCAGAAACTGCATGTGATTCCACTCCATTTAGGACTGGGAAACAAACGGTAGCTCGCCTTACAAGAAACACACTCTGCTTTAGAGAAAAGAGCACTCTTCTACTCTACTGTGTTTCCTATGGGGTCCAAACAGTGAGCTTGCTCAGAACATAAGAAATGTGCTTCCTACACACACGGACCATATCTAGTTCAACTCTGCTTAGTATACTGACAAGAACAGTAGCTCCTATTCAGTCCAATACACTGTATTTGCTGGGAAAAGACGCGAGTGCTATTTGCCTTGTGTAGGGCAATGGGAGCACAACAGTGACTTTCCTTACCATAAAACAACTCTAGCTCGTAGGACCAGAAACTCCATGTGATTCAACTCCATTTAGGTCTGGGAAACAAATGCTAGCTCGCCTTACATGAAACACACTCTGCTTTTGAGAAAAGAGCACTCTTCTACTCTACTGTGTTTCCTATGGGGTCCGAACAGTGAGCTTGCTCAGAACAAAAGAACTGTGCTTCCTACACACAAGGCCCATATCTAGTTCAACTCTGCTTAGGAAACTGACAAGAACAGTAGATCCTCTTCAGTCCAATACACTGTACATGCGGGGAAGAGACACGAGTGCAATTTGCACTGTGTATGGCAATTGGAGCACAATAGTGACTCGTCTTACCAGAAAACAAATCTTGCTCGTAGGACAAAATACTGCATGTGACTCAACTCCATTTAGGACTGGGAAACAAATGCTAGCTCGCCTTACAAGAAACACACTCTGCTTTTGAGAAAAGAGCACTCTTCTACTCTACTGTGTTTCCTATGGAGTCCGAACACTGAACTTGCTCAGAACAAAAGAACTGTGCTTCCTACACACACGGTCATATATAGTTCAATTCTGCTTAGGAACCTGACAAGAACAGTAGATCCTCTTTAGTCCAATACACTGTACTTGCTGGGAACAGACGCCAGTGCTTTGTCCTGTGTATGGCAATGGCAGCGCAAAAGTGACTCTTCTTACCATAAAACAACTCTTGCTCGTAGGACTAGAAACTGCATGTGATTCAACTCCATTTAGGACTGGAAAACAAACGCTAGCTCGCCTTACAAGAAACACACTCTGCTTTAGAGAAAAGAGCACTCTTCTACTCTACTGTGTTTCCTATAGGGCCAGAACAGTGAGCTTGCTCAGAACAAAAGAACTGTGCTTCCTACACACACGGCCATATTTAGTTCAATTCTGCTTAGGAAACTGAGAAGAACAGTAGCTCCTCTTCAGTCCAATACACTGTACTTGCTGGGAACAGGTGGGAGGGCTATTTGCACTGTGTATGGCAATGGGATCGCAATGTGACTTTCCTTACCAGAAAAGAACTCTTGTTCGTAGGACCTGAAACTGCATGTGATTCAACTCCATTTAGGACTAGAAAACAAACGCTACCTCGCCTTACAAGAAACAAACTCTGCTTTAGAGAAAAGAGCACTCTTCTACTCTACTGTGTTTCCTATAGGGTCCGAACAGTGAGCTTGCTGAGAACAAAAGAACTGTGCTTCCTACACACACGGCCATATCTAGTTCAAGTCTGCTTAGGAACCTGACAAGAACAGTAGATCCTCTTCAGTCCAATACACTGTACTTGCTGGGAACAGACGCCAGTGCTATTTGTCCTGTGTATGGCAATGGCAGCGCAATAGTGACTCTTCTTACCAGAAAACAACTCTTGCTCGTGGACCAGAAACTGCATGTGATTCAACTCCATTTAGGACTGGGAAACAAACTCTAGCTCGCTTTACAAGAAACACACTCTGCTTTTGAGAAATGAGCACTCTTCTACTCTACTGTGTTTCCCATAGGAACAGAACAGTGAGCTTGCTCAGAAAAAAAGAACTGTGCTTCCTACACACACGGGCCATATCTAGTTCAACTCTGCTTAGGAATCTGACAAGAACAGTAGCTCCTCTTCAGTCCGATACACTGTACTTGCTGGGAACAGACGCGAGTGCTATTTGCACTGTGTATGGCAATGGGAGCGCAATAGTGACTTTCCTTACCAGAAAACAACTCTTGCTCGTAGGAACAGAAACTGCATGTGATTCAACTCCATTTAGGACTGGGAAACAAACTCTAGCTCGCTTTACAAGAAACACACTCTGCTTTTGAGAAATGAGCACTCTTCTACTCTACTGTGTTTCCCATAGGAACAGAACAGTGAGCTTGCTCAGAAAAAAAGAACTGTGCTTCCTACACACACGGGCCATATCTAGTTCAACTCTGCTTAGGAAACTGACAAGAACAGTAGCTCCTCTTCAGTCCGATACACTGTACTTGCTGGGAACAGACGCGAGTGCTATTTGCACTGTGTATGGCAATGGGAGCGCAATAGTGACTTTCCTTACCAGAAAACAACTCTTGCTCGTAGGAACAGAAACTGCATGTGATTCAACACCATTTAGGACTGGGAAACAAACGCTAGCTTGCCTTACAAGAAACACACTCTGCTTTTGAGAAAAGAGCACTCATCTTCTCTACTGTGTTTCCTATGGGGTCCGAACAGTGAGCTTGTTGAGAACAAACGAACTGTGCTTCCTAAACACACGGCCATATCTAGCTCAAGTCTGCTAGGGACCTGACAAGAACAGTAGATCCTCTTCAGTCCAATACACTGTACTTGCTGGGAACAGACGCCAGTGCTATTTGTCCTGTGTTTGGCAATGGCAGCACAATAGTGACTCTTCTTACCATAAAACAACTCTTGCTTGTAGGACCAGAAACTGCATGTGATTCAACTCCATTTAGGACTGGGAAACAAACACTAGCTTGTCTTACAAGAAACACACTCTGCATTAGAGAAAAGAGCACTCTTCTACTCTACTGTGTTTCCTATAGGGCCAGAACAGTGAGCTTGCTCAGAACAAAAGAACTGTGCTTCCTACACATGGGCCATATCTAGTTCAACTCTGCTTAGGAAACTGACAAGAACAGTAGCTCCTCTTTAGTCCAATACACTTTACTTGCGGGGAACAGACACGAGTGCTATTTGCACTGTGTATGGTAATTGGAGCACAATAGTGACTCGTCTTACCAGAAAACAACTCTTGCTCGTAGGACCAAAAACTGCATGTGACTCAACTCCATTTAGGACTGGGAAACAAACTCTAGCTCGCTTTACAAGAAACACACTCTGCTTTTGAGAAATGAGCACTCTTCTACTCTACTGTGTTTCCCATAGGAACAGAACAGTGAGCTTGCTCAGAAAAAAAGAACTGTGCTTGCTACACACACGGGCCATATCTAGTTCAACTCTGCTTAGGAATCTGACAAGAACAGTAGCTCCTCTTCAGTCCGATACACTGTACTTGCTGGGAACAGACGCGAGTGCTATTTGCACTGTGTATGGCAATGGGAGCGCAATAGTGACTTTCCTTACCAGAAAACAACTCTTGCTCGTAGGAACAGAAACTGCATGTGATTCAACTCCATTTAGGACTGGGAAACAAACTCTAGCTCGCTTTACAAGAAACACACTCTGCTTTTGAGAAATGAGCACTCTTCTACTCTACTGTGTTTCCCATAGGAACAGAACAGTGAGCTTGCTCAGAAAAAAAGAACTGTGCTTCCTACACACACGGGCCATATCTAGTTCAACTCTGCTTAGGAAACTGACAAGAACAGTAGCTCCTCTTCAGTCCGATACACTGTACTTGCTGGGAACAGACGCGAGTGCTATTTGCACTGTGTATGGCAATGGGAGCGCAATAGTGACTTTCCTTACCAGAAAACAACTCTTGCTCGTAGGAACAGAAACTGCATGTGATTCAACACCATTTAGGACTGGGAAACAAACGCTAGCTTGCCTTACAAGAAACACACTCTGCTTTTGAGAAAAGAGCACTCATCTTCTCTACTGTGTTTCCTATGGGGTCCGAACAGTGAGCTTGTTGAGAACAAACGAACTGTGCTTCCTAAACACACGGCCATATCTAGCTCAAGTCTGCTAGGGACCTGACAAGAACAGTAGATCCTCTTCAGTCCAATACACTGTACTTGCTGGGAACAGACGCCAGTGCTATTTGTCCTGTGTTTGGCAATGGCAGCACAATAGTGACTCTTCTTACCAGAAAACAACTCTTGCTCGTGGACCAGAAACTGCATGTGATTCAACTCCATTTAGGACTGGGAAACAAACTCTAGCTCGCTTTACAAGAAACACACTCTGCTTTTGAGAAATGAGCACTCTTCTACTCTACTGTGTTTCCCATAGGAACAGAACAGTGAGCTTGCTCAGAAAAAAAGAACTGTGCTTCCTACACACACGGGCCATATCTAGTTCAACTCTGCTTAGGAATCTGACAAGAACAGTAGCTCCTCTTCAGTCCGATACACTGTACTTGCTGGGAACAGACGCGAGTGCTATTTGCACTGTGTATGGCAATGGGAGCGCAATAGTGACTTTCCTTACCAGAAAACAACTCTTGCTCGTAGGAACAGAAACTGCATGTGATTCAACTCCATTTAGGACTGGGAAACAAACTCTAGCTCGCTTTACAAGAAACACACTCTGCTTTTGAGAAATGAGCACTCTTCTACTCTACTGTGTTTCCCATAGGAACAGAACAGTGAGCTTGCTCAGAAAAAAAGAACTGTGCTTCCTACACACACGGGCCATATCTAGTTCAACTCTGCTTAGGAATCTGACAAGAACAGTAGCTCCTCTTCAGTCCGATACACTGTACTTGCTGGGAACAGACGCGAGTGCTATTTGCACTGTGTATGGCAATGGGAGCGCAATAGTGACTTTCCTTACCAGAAAACAACTCTTGCTCGTAGGAACAGAAACTGCATGTGATTCAACTCCATTTAGGACTGGGAAACAAACTCTAGCTCGCTTTACAAGAAACACACTCTGCTTTTGAGAAATGAGCACTCTTCTACTCTACTGTGTTTCCCATAGGAACAGAACAGTGAGCTTGCTCAGAAAAAAAGAACTGTGCTTCCTACACACACGGGCCATATCTAGTTCAACTCTGCTTAGGAATCTGACAAGAACAGTAGCTCCTCTTCAGTCCGATACACTGTACTTGCTGGGAACAGACGCGAGTGCTATTTGCACTGTGTATGGCAATGGGAGCGCAATAGTGACTTTCCTTACCAGAAAACAACTCTTGCTCGTAGGAACAGAAACTGCATGTGATTCAACTCCATTTAGGACTGGGAAACAAACTCTAGCTCGCTTTACAAGAAACACACTCTGCTTTTGAGAAATGAGCACTCTTCTACTCTACTGTGTTTCCCATAGGAACAGAACAGTGAGCTTGCTCAGAAAAAAAGAACTGTGCTTCCTACACACACGGGCCATATCTAGTTCAACTCTGCTTAGGAATCTGACAAGAACAGTAGCTCCTCTTCAGTCCGATACACTGTACTTGCTGGGAACAGACGCGAGTGCTATTTGCACTGTGTATGGCAATGGGAGCGCAATAGTGACTTTCCTTACCAGAAAACAACTCTTGCTCGTAGGAACAGAAACTGCATGTGATTCAACTCCATTTAGGACTGGGAAACAAACTCTAGCTCGCTTTACAAGAAACACACTCTGCTTTTGAGAAATGAGCACTCTTCTACTCTACTGTGTTTCCCATAGGAACAGAACAGTGAGCTTGCTCAGAAAAAAAGAACTGTGCTTCCTACACACACGGGCCATATCTAGTTCAACTCTGCTTAGGAATCTGACAAGAACAGTAGCTCCTCTTCAGTCCGATACACTGTACTTGCTGGGAACAGACGCGAGTGCTATTTGCACTGTGTATGGCAATGGGAGCGCAATAGTGACTTTCCTTACCAGAAAACAACTCTTGCTCGTAGGAACAGAAACTGCATGTGATTCAACTCCATTTAGGACTGGGAAACAAACTCTAGCTCGCTTTACAAGAAACACACTCTGCTTTTGAGAAATGAGCACTCTTCTACTCTACTGTGTTTCCCATAGGAACAGAACAGTGAGCTTGCTCAGAAAAAAAGAACTGTGCTTCCTACACACACGGGCCATATCTAGTTCAACTCTGCTTAGGAATCTGACAAGAACAGTAGCTCCTCTTCAGTCCGATACACTGTACTTGCTGGGAACAGACGCGAGTGCTATTTGCACTGTGTATGGCAATGGGAGCGCAATAGTGACTTTCCTTACCAGAAAACAACTCTTGCTCGTAGGAACAGAAACTGCATGTGATTCAACACCATTTAGGACTGGGAAACAAACGCTAGCTTGCCTTACAAGAAACACACTCTGCTTTTGAGAAAAGAGCACTCATCTTCTCTACTGTGTTTCCTATGGGGTCCGAACAGTGAGCTTGTTGAGAACAAACGAACTGTGCTTCCTAAACACACGGCCATATCTAGCTCAAGTCTGCTAGGGACCTGACAAGAACAGTAGATCCTCTTCAGTCCAATACACTGTACTTGCTGGGAACAGACGCCAGTGCTATTTGTCCTGTGTTTGGCAATGGCAGCACAATAGTGACTCTTCTTACCAGAAAACAACTCTTGCTCGTGGACCAGAAACTGCATGTGATTCAACTCCATTTAGGACTGGGAAACAAACTCTAGCTCGCTTTACAAGAAACACACTCTGCTTTTGAGAAATGAGCACTCTTCTACTCTACTGTGTTTCCCATAGGAACAGAACAGTGAGCTTGCTCAGAAAAAAAGAACTGTGCTTCCTACACACACGGGCCATATCTAGTTCAACTCTGCTTAGGAAACTGACAAGAACAGTAGCTCCTCTTCAGTCCGATACACTGTACTTGCTGGGAACAGACGCGAGTGCTATTTGCACTGTGTATGGCAATGGGAGCGCAATAGTGACTTTCCTTACCAGAAAACAACTCTTGCTCGTAGGAACAGAAACTGCATGTGATTCAACACCATTTAGGACTGGGAAACAAACGCTAGCTTGCCTTACAAGAAACACACTCTGCTTTTGAGAAAAGAGCACTCATCTTCTCTACTGTGTTTCCTATGGGGTCCGAACAGTGAGCTTGTTGAGAACAAACGAACTGTGCTTCCTAAACACACGGCCATATCTAGCTCAAGTCTGCTAGGGACCTGACAAGAACAGTAGATCCTCTTCAGTCCAATACACTGTACTTGCTGGGAACAGACGCCAGTGCTATTTGTCCTGTGTTTGGCAATGGCAGCACAATAGTGACTCTTCTTACCAGAAAACAACTCTTGCTCGTGGACCAGAAACTGCATGTGATTCAACTCCATTTAGGACTGGGAAACAAACTCTAGCTCGCTTTACAAGAAACACACTCTGCTTTTGAGAAATGAGCACTCTTCTACTCTACTGTGTTTCCCATAGGAACAGAACAGTGAGCTTGCTCAGAAAAAAAGAACTGTGCTTCCTACACACGGGCCATATCTAGTTCAACTCTGCTTAGGAATCTGACAAGAACAGTAGCTCCTCTTCAGTCCGATACACTGTACTTGCTGGGAACAGACGCGAGTGCTATTTGCACTGTGTATGGCAATGGGAGCGCAATGTGACTTTCCTTACCAGAAAAGAACTCTTGTTCGTAGGACCTGAAACTGCATGTGATTCAACTCCATTTAGGACTAGAAAACAAACGCTACCTCGCCTTACAAGAAACAAACTCTGCTTTAGAGAAAAGAGCACTCTTCTACTCTACTGTGTTTCCTATAGGGTCCGAACAGTGAGCTTGCTGAGAACAAAAGAACTGTGCTTCCTACACACACGGCCATATCTAGTTCAAGTCTGCTTAGGAACCTGACAAGAACAGTAGATCCTCTTCAGTCCAATACACTGTACTTGCTGGGAACAGACGCCAGTGCTATTTGTCCTGTGTATGGCAATGGCAGCGCAATAGTGACTCTTCTTACCAGAAAACAACTCTTGCTCGTGGACCAGAAACTGCATGTGATTCAACTCCATTTAGGACTGGGAAACAAACTCTAGCTCGCTTTACAAGAAACACACTCTGCTTTTGAGAAATGAGCACTCTTCTACTCTACTGTGTTTCCCATAGGAACAGAACAGTGAGCTTGCTCAGAAAAAAAGAACTGTGCTTCCTACACACACGGGCCATATCTAGTTCAACTCTGCTTAGGAATCTGAGAAGAACAGTAGCGCCTCTTCAGTCCAATACAGTGTACTTGCTGGGAACAGATGGGAGGGCTATTTGCACTGTGTATGGCAATGGGAGCACAATAGTGACTTTCCTTACCAGAAAACAACTCTTGCTCGTAGGAACACAAACTGCATGTGATTCCACTCCATTTAGGAATGGGAAACAAACGCTAGCTCGCCTTAAAAGAAACACACTCTGCTTTTGAGAAAAAAGCACTCTTCTACTCTACTGTGTTTCCTATGGGGTCCGAACAGTGAGCTTGCTCAGAAAAAAAAACTGTGCTTCCTACACACACGACCATATCTAGTTCAAGTCTGCTTAGGAACCTGACAAGAACAGTAGATCCTCTTCAGCCCAATACACTGTACTTGCTGCGAACAGATGCCAGTGCTATTTGTCCTGTGTATGGCAATGGCAGTGCAATAGTGACTCTTCTTACCATAAAACAACTCTTGCTCATAGTACCAGAAACTGCATGGGATTCAATTCCATTTAGGACTGCGAAACAAACGCTAGCACGCCTTACAAGAAATACACTCTGCTTTAGAGAAAAGAGCACTCTTCTACTCTACTGTGTTTCCTATGGGGTCCAAACAGTGAGCTTGCTCAGAACAAAAGAACTGTGCTTCCTACACACACGGACCATATCTAGTTCAACTCTGCTTAGGAAACTGACAAGAACAGTAGCACCTATCCAGTCCAATACACTGTACTTGCTAAGAACAGACGCAAGTGCTATTTGCACAGTGTACGGCAATGGGAGCGCAATGTGACTTTCCTTACCAGAAAAGAACTCTTGATCGTAGGACCTGAAACTGCATGTGATTCAACTCCATTTAGGACTAGGAAACAAACGCTAGCTCGCCTTACAAGAAACACACTCCGCTTTTGAGAAAAGAGCACTCTTCTACTCTACTGTGTTTCCTATAGGGCCAGAACAGTGACTTGCTCAGAACATAAGAACTGTGCTTCCTACACACGGGCCAAATCTACTTCTACTCTGCTTAGGAAACTGACAAGAGCAGTAGCTCCTCCCTCAGTCCCATACACTGTACTTGCTGGGAACAGACTCGAGGGCTATTTGCACTGTGTATGGCAATCGGAGCACAATAGTGACTTTCTTTACCAGAAAACAACTCTTGCTCGTAGGACCAGAAACTGCATGTGATTCAACTCCATTTAGGACTGGGAAACAAACGGTAGCTCGCCTTACAAGAAACACACTCTGCTTTAGAGAAAAGAGCACTCTTCTACTCTACTGTGTTTCCTATAGGGTCCAAACAGTGAGCTTGCTCAGAACAAAAGAACTGTGCTTCCTACACACACGGACCATATCTAGTTCAACTCTGCTTAGAAAACTGACAAGAACAGTAGCTCCTCTTCAGTCCAATGCAGTGTACTTGCTGGGAACAGACGCCAATGCTATTTGTCTGTGTATGGCAATGGCAGCGCAATAGTGACTCTTCTTACCAGAAAACAACTCTTGCTCGTGGACCAGAAACTGCATGTGATTCAACTCCATTTAGGACTGGGAAACAAACTCTAGCTCGCCTTACAAGAAACACACTCTGCTTTTGAGAAAAGCACACTCTTCTACTCTACTGTGTTTCATATAGGGTCCGAACAGTGAGCTTGCTCAGAACAAAAGAACTGTGCTTCCTACACACAAGGCCATATCTAGTTCAATTCTGCTTAGGAACCTGAAAGAACAGTAGATCCTCTTCAGTCCAATACACTGTACTTGCTGGGAACAGACACCAGTGCTATTTGTCCTGTATATGGCAATTGGAGCACAATAGTGACTCTTCTTACCATAAAACAACTCTTGCTCGTAGGACCAGAAACTGCATGTGATTCAACTCCATTTAGGACTGGGAAACAAACGGTAGCTCGCCTTACAAGAAACACACTCTGCTTTAGAGAAAAGAGCACTCTTCTACTCTACTGTATTTCCTATGGGGTATGAACAGTGAGCTTGCTCAGAACAAAAGAACTGTGCTTCCTACACACACGGGCCATATCTAGTTCAACTCTGCTTAGGAAACTGACAAGAACAGTAGCTCCTCTTCAGTCCGATACACTGTACTTGCTGGGAACAGAAGCGAGTGCTATTTGCACTGTGTATGGCAATGGGAGCGCAATAGTGACTTTCCTTACCAGAAAACAACTCTTGCTCGTAGGACCTGAAACTGCATGTGATTCAACTCCATTTAGGACTGGGAAACAAACGCTAGCTCGCCTTACAAGAAACACACTCTGCTTTAGAGAAAAGAGTACTCTTCTACTCTACTGTGTTTCTTATAGGGCCAGAACAGTGAGCTTGCTCAGAACAAAAGAACTGTGCTTCCTACACACGGGCCATATCTAGCTCAACTCTGCTTAGGAAACTGAGAAGAACAGTAGCTCCTATTCAGTCCAATACACTGTACTTGCTGGGAACAGATGCGTGTGCTATTTGCACTGTGTATTGCATTTGGAGCGCAATAGTGACTCTTCTTACCAGAAAACAACTCTTGCTCGTAGGACCAAAAACTGCCTGTGACAACTCATTTAGGACTGGGAAACAAACGCGAGCTCGCCTTACTAGAAAACACACTCTGCTTTAGAGAAAAGAGCACTCTTCTACTCTACTGTGTAACCTATGGGGTCCGAACAGTGAGCTTGCTCAGAACAAAAAAACTGTGCTTCCAACACACACGGCCATATCTAGTTCAAGTCTCATTAGGAACCTGACAAGAAGTAGATCCTCTTTCGTCCAATACACTGTACTTGCTGGGAAAAGACGCCAGTGCTATTTGTCCTGTGTATGGCAATGGCAGCGCAATAGTGACTCTTCTTACCAGAAAACAGCTCTTGCTTGTAGGACCAGAAACTGCATGTGATTCAACTCCATTTAGGACTGGGAAACAAATGCTAGCTTGCCTTACAAGAAACACACTCTGCTTTGAGAAAAGAGCACTCTTCTACTCTACTGTGTTTCCTATGGGGTCCAAACAGTGAGCTTGCTCAGAACAAAAGAAATGTGCTTCCTACACACGTGGGACATAACTCGATCAACTCTGCTTAGGAAACTGACAAGAACAGTAGCTCCTCTTCAGTCCGATACACTGTACTTGCTGGGAGCAGAAGCGAGTGCTATTTGCACTGTGTATGGCAATGGGAGCACAATAGTGACTTTCCTTACCAAAAAACAACTCTTGCTCGTAGGACCAGAACCTGCATGTGATTCAACTCCATATGGGACTGGGAAACAAACGCTAGCTCGCCTTACAAGAAACACAATCTGCTTTTGAGAAAAGAGCACTCTTCTACTCTACTGTGTTTCCTATAGGGCCAGAACAGTGAGCTTGCTCAGAACAAAAGAACCGTGCTTCCTACACACACGGCCATATCTAGTTCAACTCTGCTTAGGAACCTGACAAGAACAGTAGATCCTCTTCAGTCCAATACACTGTACATGCTGGGAACAGACGCGTGTGCTATTTGCCCTGTGTATGACAATGGGAGCACAATAGTGACTCTTCTTACCGGAAAACAACTCTTGCTCGTAGGACCAAAAACTGCATGTGATACAACTCCACTTAGGACTGGGAAACAAACACTTACTCGCCTTACAAGAAACACACTCTGATTTAGAGAAAAAAGCACTCTTCTACTCTATTGTGTTTCCTAGGAGGTCCGAACAGTGAACTTGCTCAGAACAAAAGAACTGTGCTTCCTACACACACGGCCATATCTAGTTCAATTCTGCTTAGGAACCTGACAAGAACAGTAGATCCTCTTCAGTCCAATACACTGTACTGCTGGGAACAGACAACATGCTATTTGTCCTGTGTATGGCAATGGCAAGGCAATAGTGACTCTTCTTACCATAAAACAACTCTTGCTCGTAGGACCAGAAACTGCATGTGATTCAACTCCATTTAGGACTGGGAAACAAACGCTAGATCGCCTTACAAGAAACACACTCTGCTTTAGAGAAAAGAGCACTCTTCTACTCTACTGTGTTTTCTATAGGGCCAGAACAGTGAGCTTGCTCAGAACAAAAGAACTGTGCTTCCTACACTCGGGCCATATCTAGTTCAACTCTGCTTAGGAAACTGACAAGAACAGTAGCTCCTCTTCACTCCCATACACTGTACTTCCTGGGAACAGACGGGAATGCTATTTGCACTGTGTATGGCTATTGGAGCACAATAGTGACTCGTCTTACCAGAAAACAACTCTTGCTCGTAAGACAAAAAACTGCATGTGACTCAACTCCATTTAGGACTGGGAAACAAATGCTAGCTCGCCTTACAAGAAACACACTCTGCTTTTGATAAAAGAGCACTCTTCTACTCTACTGTGTTTCCTAAGAGGTCCGAACAGTGAGCTTGCTCAGAACAAAAAAACCGTGCTTCCTACACACACCACCATACCTAGGTCAATTCTGCTTAGGACCTGACAAGAACAGTAGATCCTCTTCAGTCCAATACACTGTACTGCTGGGAACAGACAACAGTGCTATTTGTCCTGTGTATGGCAATGGCAGCGCAATAGTGACTCTTCTTACCAGAAAACAACTCTTGCTCTTAGGACGAGAAACTGCATGGGATTCAACTCCATTTAGGACTGGGAAACAAACGCTAGCTCGCCTTACAAGAAACACACTCTGCTTTTGAGAAAAGAGCACTCTTCTACTCTACTGTGTTTCCTATGGGGTCTAAACAGTGAGCTTGCTCAGAACAAAACAACTGTGCTTCCTACACACACGGACCATATCTAGTTCAACTCTGCTTAGGAACCTGACAAGAACATTAGATCCTCTTCAGTCCAATACACTGTACTTGCTGGGAATAGACGCGAGAGCTATTTGCACTATGTATGGCAAGGGGAGCGCAATAGTGACTTTCCTTACCAGAAAACAACTCTTGCTCGTAGGACAAAAAACTGCATGTGACTCAACTCCATTTAGGACTGGGAAACAAACGCGAGCTTGCCTTACAAGAAACACACTCTGCTTTTAAGAAAAGTGCACTCTTCTACTCTACTGTGTTTCCTATAGGGCCGAAACAGTGAGCTTGCTCAGAATATAAGAACTGTGTTTCCTACACACACGGGCCATATCGAGTTCAACTCTGCTTAGGAAACTGACAAGAACAGTAGCTCCTCTTCAGTCTGATACACTGTACTTGCTGGGAACACAGGCATGTGCTATTTGCAGTGTGTATGGCAATGGGAGCGCAATAGTGACTTTCCTTACCAGAAAACAACTCTTGCTCATAGGACCAGAAACTGCATGTGATTCCACTCCATTTAGGACTGGGAAACAAATGCTAGCTCGTCTTACAAGAAACACACTCTGCTTTAGAGAAAAGAGCACTCTTCTACTCTACTGTGTTTCCTATGGGGTCCAAACAGTGAGCTTGCTCAGAACAAAAGAACTGTGCTTCCTACACACACGGCCATATCTAGTTCAACTCTGCTTAGGAAACTGACAAGAACAGTAGCTCCTCTTCAGTCCAATACGCTGTACTTGCTGGGAACAGACGCTAGTGCTATTTGCACTGTGTATGGCAATTGGAGCACAATAGTGACTCGTCTTACCAGAAAACAACTCTTGCTGGTAAGACAAAAAACTGCATGTGACTCAACTCCATTTAGGACTGAGAAACAAACACTAGCTCGCCTTCCAAGAAACACACTCTGCTTTTGAGAAAAGAGCACTCTTCTACTCTACTGTTTCCTATGTGTTACGAACAGTGAGCTTGCTCAGAATAAAAAAACTGTGCTTCCTACAAACACGGCCACATCTAGTTCAAGTCTGCTTAGGAACCTGACAAGAACAGTAGATCCTCTTCAGTCCGATACACTGTACTTGCTGGGAACAGACTGGAGGGCTATTTGCACTGTGTATGGAAATGGGAGCGCAATAGTGACTTTCCTTACCAGAAAACAACTCTTGCTCGTAGGACCAGAAACTGCATGTGATTCAACTCCATTTAGGACTGGGAAACAAATGCTAGCTCGCCTTACATGAAACACACCCTGCTTTTGAGAAAAGAGCACTCTTCTACTCTACTGTGTTTCCTATAGGGCCAGAACAGTGAGCTTGCTCAGAACAAAAGAACTGTGCTTCCTACACACAGGGCCAAATGAAGTTCAACTGTGCTTAGGAACCTGACAAGAAGAGTAGATTCTCTTCAGTCCAATACACTGTACATGCTGGGAACAGACGCGTGTGCTATTTGCCCTGTGTATGGCAATGGGAGCACAATAGTGACTCTTCTTACCAGAAAACAACTCTTGCTCGTAGGACCAGAAACTGCATGTGATTCAACTCCACTTAGGACTGGGAAACAAACACTAACTCGCCTTACAAGAAACACACTCTGATTTAGAGAAAAAAGCACTCTTCTACTCTATTGTGTTTCCTAAGAGGTCCGAACAGTGAACTTGCTCAGAACAAAAGAACTGTGCTTCCTACACACACGGCCATATCTAGTTCAATTCTGCTTAGGAACCTGACAAGAACAGTAGATCCTCTTCAGTCCAATACACTATACTGCTGGGAACAGACAACAGTGCTATTAGTCCTGTGTATGGCAATGGCAGCGCAATAGTGACTCTTCTTACCATAAAACAACTCTTGCTCGTAGGACCAGAAACTGCATGTGATTACACTCCATTTAGGACTGGGAAACAAACGCTAGGTCGCCTTAAAATAAACACACTCTGCTTTTGAGAAAAGAGCACTCTTCTACTCTACTGTGTTTCCTATGGGGTCTAAACAGTGAGCTTGCTCAGAACAAAACAACTGTGCTTCCTACACACACGGACCATATCTAGTTCAACTCTGCTTAGGAACCTGACAAGAACAGTAGATCCTCTTCAGTCCAATACACTGTACTTGCTCGGAACAGACGCGAGTGCTATTTGCACTGTGCATGGCAATTGGAGCACAATAGTAACTCGTCTTACCAGAAAACAACTCTTGCTCGTAGGACAAAAAACTGCATGTGACTCAACTCCATTTAGGACTGGGAAACAAACGCTAGCTCGACTTCCAAAAACACACTCTGCTTTTGAGAAAAGAGCACTCTTCTACTCTACTGTGTTTCCTATGTGTTCCGAACAGTGAGCTTGCTCAGAACAAAAAAACTGTGCTTCCTACACACACGGCCATATCTAGATCAAGTCTGCTTAGGAAACTGACAAGAACAGTAGCTCCTATTCAGTCCGATAAACTGTACTTGCTGGGAACAGACGCGAGTGCTATTTGCACTGTATACGACATTTGGAGCGCAACAGTGACTCTTCTTACCAGAAAACAACTCTTGCACATAGGACCAGAAACTGCATGTGACTCAACTCCATTTAGGACTGGGAAACAAACGCGAGCTCGCCTTACAAGAAACACACTCTGCTTTTAAGAAAAGTGCACTCTTCTACTCTACTGTGTTTCCTATAAGGACAGAACAGTGAGCTTGCTCAGAACATAAGAACTGTGCTTCCTACACACACGGGCCATATCTAGTTCAACTCTGCTTAGGAAACTGACAAGAACAGTAGCTCCTCTTCAGTCTGATACACTGTACTTGCTGGGAACAGACGCATGTGCTATTTGCACTGTGTATGGCAATTGGAGCACAATAGTGTCTTTCCTTACCAAAAAACAACTCTTGCTCGTAGGACCGGAAACTGCATGTGATTCAACTCCATATAGGAATGGGAAACAAACGCTAGCTCCCCTTCAAGAAACACAATCTGCTTTTGAGAAAAGAGCAAAATTCAACCATACTGTGTTTCCTGTAGGGCCAGAACAGTGAGCTTGCTCAGAACAAAACAACTGTGCTTCCTACACACACGGCCATATCTAGTTCAACTCTGCTTAGGAACCTGACAAGAACAGTAGATCCTCTTCAGTCCAATGCATTGTACTTGCTCGGAACAGACGCGAGTGCTATTTGCACTGTGTATGGCAATTGGAGCACAATAGTGACTCGTCTTACCAGAAAACAACTCTTGCTCGTAGGACAAAAAACTGCATGTGACTCAACTCCATTTAGGACTGGGAAACAAACACTAGCTCGCCTTCCAAGAAACACACTCTGCTTTTGAGGAAAGAGCACTCTTCTACTCTACTGTGTTTCCTATGGGGTCCAAACAGTGAGCTTGCTCAGAAAAAAAGAACTGTGCTTCCTACATACACGGGCCATATCTAGTTCAACTCTGCTTAGGAAACTGACAAGAACAACAGCTCCTCTTCAGTCCAATACACTGTACTTGCTCGGAACAGACGCGAGTGCTATTTGCACTGTGTATGGCAATTGGAGCACAATAGTGACTCGTCTTACCAGAAAACAACTCTTGCTTGTAGGACAAAAAACTGCTTGTGACTCAACTCCATTTAGGACTGGGAAACAAACGCTACCTCGCCTTCCATAAACACACTCTGCTTTTGAGAAAAGAGCACTCTTCTACTCTACTGTGTTTCCTATGTGTTCCGAACAGTGAGCTTGCTCAGAACAAAAAAACTGTGCTTCCTACACACACGGCCATATCTATTTCAAGTCTGTTTAGGAACCTGACAAAAACAGTAGCTCCTATTCAGTCCGATACACTGTACTTGCTGGGAACAGACGCGAGTGCTATTTGCACTGTATATGACATTTGGAGCACAACAGTGACTCTTCTTACCAGAAAACAACTCTTGCTCGTAGGACCAAAAACTGCATGTGACTCAACTCCATTTAGGACTGGGAAACAAACACGAGCTCGCCTTACAAGAAACACACTCTGCTTTTAAGAAAAGTGCACTCTTCTACTCTACTGTGTTTCCTATAGGGCCAGAACAGTGAGCTTGCTCAGAACATAAGATCTGTGCTTCCTACACACACGGGCCATATCTAGTTCAACTCTGCTTAGGAAACTGACAAGAACAGTAGCTCCTCTTCAGTCCGATACACTGTACTTGCTGGGAACAGACGCATGTGCTATTTGCACTGTGTATGGCAATGGAGCGCAATAGTGACTTTCCTTACCAGAAAACAACTCTTGCTCATAGGACCAGAAACTGCATGTGATTCCACTCCATTTAGGACTGGGAAACAAACGCTAGCTCGCCTTACAAGAAACACAGTGTGCTTTTGAGAAAAGAGCACTCTTCTACTCTACTGTGTTTCCTATAGGGCCAGAACAGTGAGCTTGCTCAGAACAAAAGAACTGTGCTTCCTACACACATGGCCATATCTAGTTCAACTCTGCTTAGGAACCTGACAAGAACATTAGATCCTCTTCAGTCCAATACACTGTGCATACTGGGAACAGACGCGAGTGATATTTGCCCTGTGTATGACAATGGGAGCACAATTGTGACTCTTCTTAACAGAAAACAACTCTTGATCGTAGGACCAGAAACTGCATGTGAGGCAACTCCATTTAGGACTGGGAAACAAACACTAGCTCGCCTTACAAGAAACACACTCTGATTTAGAGAAAAAAGCACTCTTCTACTCTATTGTATTTCCTAAGAGGTCCGAACAGTGAACTTGCTCAAATCAAAAGAACTGTGCTACCTACACACACGGCCATATCTAGTTCAAGTCTGCTTAGGAACCTGAAAAGAACAGTAGATCCTGTTCAGTCCAATACACTGTACTTGCTGAGAACAGACTCCAGTGCTATTTGTCCTGTGTATGGCAATGGCAGCACAATATTGACTATTCTTACCAGAAAACAACTCTTGCTCATAGGACCAGAAACTGCATGGGATTCAACTCCATTTAGGACTGGGAAACAAACGCTAGCTCTCCTTACAAGTAACACACTCTGCTTTTGAGAAAAGAGCACTCTTCTACTCTACTGTGTTTCCTATGGGGTCCAAACAGTGAGCTTGCTCAGAACAAAAGAACTGTGATTCCTACACACACGGACCATATCTAGTTCAACTCTGCTTAGGAAACTGACAAGAACAGTAGCTCCTATTCAGTCCAATACACTGCACTTGCTGGGAACAGACACGAGTGCTATTTGCACTGTGTATGGCAATGGGAGCACAATAGTAACTTTCCTTACCAGAAAACAAGTCTTGCTCATAGGACCGGAAACTGATGTGATTGAACTCCATTTAGGACTGGGAAACAAACGCTAGCTCGCCTTACAAGAAACACACTCTGCTTTAGAGAAAAGAGCACTCTGCTACTCTACTGTGTTTCCTATGGGATCCAAACAGTGAGCTTGCTCAGAACAAAAAAACTGTGCTTCCTACACACACGGCCATATCTAGTTCAAATCTGCTTAGGAACCTGACAAGAACAGTATATCCTCTTCCGTCCAATACACTGTACTTCCTGGGAAAAGACGCCAGTGCTATTTGTCCTGTGTATGGCAATGGCAGCGCAATAGTGACTCTTCTTACCAGAAAACAACTCTTGGTTGTAGGACGAGAAACTCCATGTGATTCAACTCCATATTGGACTGGGAAACAAACACTAGCTCGCCTTAAAAGAAACACACTCTGCTTTTGAGAAAAGAGCACTCTTCTACTATACTATGTTTTCTATAGGGCCAGAACAGTGAGCTTGCTCAGAACAAAAGAACTGTGCTTCCTACACACACGGCCATATCTAGTTCAACTCTACTTAGGAACCTGACAAGAACAGTAGATCCTCTTCAGTCCAATACACTGTGCATGCTGGGAACAGACGCGAGTGCTATTTGCACTGTGTATGGCAATGGGAGCACAATAGTAACTTTCCTTACCAGAAAAGAACTCTTGCTCATAGGACCGGAAACTGCTTGTGATTGAACTCCAATTAGGGCTAGGAAACAAACGCTAGCTCGCCTTACAAGAAACACACTCTGCTTTAGAGAAAAGAGCACTCTTCTACTCTATTGTGTTTCCTAAGAGGTTCGAACAGTGAACTTGCTCAAACCAAAAGAACTGTGCTTCCTACACACACGGCCATATCTAGTTCAATTCTGCTTAGGAACCTGACAAGAACAGTAGATCCTGTTCAGTCCAATACACTGTACTTGCTGAGAACAGACTCCAGTTCTATTTGTCCTGTGTATGGCAATGGCAGCACAATATTGACTATTCTTACCAGAAAACAACTCTTGCTCATAGGACCAGAAACTGCATGGGATTCAACTCCATTTAGGACTGGGAAACAAACGCTAGTTCTCCTTACAAGTAACACACTCTGCTTTTGAGAAAAGAGCACTCTTCTACTCTACTGTGTTTCCTATGAGGTCCGAACAGTGAGCTTGCTCAGAACAAAAAAAAACGTTATTCCTACACACACCGTCACACCTAGTTCAATTCTGCTTAGGAACCTGACAAGAACAGTAGATCCTCTTCATTCCAATACACTGTACTGCTGAGAACAGACAACAGTGCTATTTGTCCTGTGTATGGCAATGGCAGCGCAATAGTGACTCTTCTTACCATAAAACAACTCTTGCTCGTAGGACCAGAAACTGCATGTGATTCAACTCCATTTAGGACTGGGAAACAAACGCTAGCTCGCCTTATAAGAATCACACTCTGCTTTTGAGAAAAGAGCACTCTTCTACTCTACTGTGTTTCCTATTGGGTCCAAAGAGTGAGCTTGCTCAGAACAAAAGAACTGTGCTTCCTACACACACGGACCATATCTAGTTCAGCTCTGCTTAGGAAACTGACAAGAACAGTAGCTCCTCTTCAGTCCAATACACTGTACTTGCTGGGAATAGACGCCAGTGCTATTTGTCCTGTGTAGGGCAATGGCAGCGCAATATTGACTCTTCTTACCAGAAAACAACTCTTGCTCGTAGGACCAGAAACTGCATGTGATTCAACTCCATTTAGGACTGGGAAAAAAACGCTAGCTCGCCTTACAAGAAACACACTCTGCTTTTGAGAAAGGACACTCTTCTACTCTACTGAGTTTCCTATGGGGTCCAAACAGTGAGCTTGCTCAGAACAAAAGAACTGTGCTTCCTACACACACCGACCATCTCCAGTTCAACTCTGCTTAGGAAACTGACAAGAACAGTAGCTCCTCTTCAGTCCGATGCACTGTATTTGCTGGGAACAGACGTGAGTGCTATTTGCACTGTGTATGGCAATGGGAGCTCAATAGTTACTCTGCTTACCAGAAAACAACTCTTGCTTGTAAGACCAGAAACTGCATGGGATTCAACTCCATTTAGGACTGGGAAACAAACGCTAGCTCGCCTTACAATAAACACACTCTGCTTTTGAGAAAAGAGCAAAATTCAACTCTACTGTGTTTCCTATGGGGTCCGAACAGTGAGCTTGCTCAGAACAAAAGAACTGTGCTTCCTACACATGGGCCATATCTAGTTCAACTCTGCTTAGGAAACTGACAAGAACAGTAGCTCCTCTTCAGTCCGATACACTGTACTTTCTGGGAACAGACGCGAGTGCTATTTGCACTGTGTATGGCAATGGGAGCACAATAGTGACTTTCCTTACCAGAAAACAACTCTTGCTCGTAGTACCAGAAACTGCATGTGATTCAACTCCATTTAGGACTGGGAAACAAATGCTAGCTCGCCTTACATGAAACACACTCTGCTTTTGAGAAAAGAGCACTCTTCTACTCTACTGTGTTTCCTAAGGGGTCCGAACAGTGAGCTTGCTCAAAACAAAAGAACTATGCTTCCTACACACGTGCCATATCTAGTTCAACTCTCCTTAGGAAAGTGACAAGAACAGTAGCTCCTCATCAGTCCAATACACTTGCTTGCGGGGAACAGACACGAGTGCTATTTGCACTGTGTATGGTAATTGGAGCACAATAGTGACTCGTCTTACCAGAAAACAACTCTTGCTTGTAGGACCAAAAACTGCATGTGACTCAACTCCATTTAGGACTGGGAAACAAACACTAGCTCGACTTCCAAGAAACACACTCTGCTTTTGAGAAAAGAGCACTCTTCTACTCTACTGTTCTTCCTATAGTGCCAGAACAGTGAGCTTGCTCAGAAAAAAAGAACTGTGCATCCTACACACACGGGCCATACCTAGTTCAACTCTTCTTAGAAAACTGAGATGAACAGTAGCTCCTCTTCAGTCCAATACACTGTACTTGCTGGGCAAAGACGGGAGGGCTATTTGCACTGTGTATGGCAATGGGAGCACAATAGTGACTTTCTTTACCAGAAAACAACTCTTGCTCGTAGGACCAGAAACTGCATGTGATTCCACTCCATTTAGGACTGGGAAACAAACGGTAGCTCACCTTACAAGAAACACACTCTGCTTTAGAGAAAAGAGCACTCTTCTACTCTACTGTGTTTCGTATGGGGTCCAAACAGTGAGCTTGCTCAGAACAAAAGAACTGTGCTTCCTACACACACGGACCATATCTAGTTCAACTCTGCTTAGTAAATTGACAAGAACAGTAGCTCCTATTCAGTCCAATACACTGTACTTGCTGGGAATAGACGCCAGTGCTATTTGTCCTGTGTAGGGCAATGGCAGCGCAATATTGACTCTTCTTACCAGAAAACAACTCTTGCTCGTAGGACCAGAAACTGCATGTGATTCAACTCCATTTAGGACTGGGAAAAAAACGCTAGCTCGCCTTACAAGAAACACACTCTGCTTTTGAGAAAAGAGCACTCTTCTACTCTACTGAGTTTCCTATGGGGTCCAAACAGTGAGCTTGCTCAGAACAAAAGAACTGTGCTTCCTACACACACCGACCATCTCCAGTTCAACTCTACTTAGGAAACTGACAAGAACAGTAGCTCCTCTTCAGTCCGATGCACTGTATTTGCTGGGAACAGACGTGAGTGCTATTTGCACTGTGTATGGCAATGGGAGCTCAATAGTTACTTTGCTTACCAGAAAACAACTCTTGCTTGTAAGACCAGAAACTGCATGGGATTCAACTCCATTTAGGACTGGGAAACAAACGCTAGCTCGCCTTACAATAAACACACTCTGCTTTTGAGAAAAGAGCAAAATTCAACTCTACTGTGTTTCCTATGGGGTCCGAACAGTGAGCTTGCTCAGAACAAAAGAACTGTGCTTCCTACACATGGGCCATATCTAGTTCAACTCTGCTTAGGAAACTGACAAGAACAGTAGCTCCTCTTCAGTCCGATACACTGTACTTTCTGGGAACAGACGCGAGTGCTATTTGCACTGTGTATGGCAATGGGAGCACAATAGTGACTTTCCTTACCAGAAAACAACTCTTGCTCGTAGTACCAGAAACTGCATGTGATTCAACTCCATTTAGGACTGGGAAACAAATGCTAGCTCGCCTTACATGAAACACACTCTGCTTTAGAGAAAAGAGCACTCTTCTACTCTACTGTGTTTCCTAAGGGGTCCGAACAGTGAGCTTGCTCAAAACAAAAGAACTATGCTTCCTACACACGTGCCATATCTAGTTCAACTCTCCTTAGGAAAGTGACAAGAACAGTAGCTCCTCATCAGTCCAATACACTTGCTTGGGGGGAACAGACACGAGTGCTATTTGCACTGTGTATGGTAATTGGAGCACAATAGTGACTCGTCTTACCAGAAAACAACTCTTGCTTGTAGGACCAAAAACTGCATGTGACTCAACTCCATTTAGGACTGGGAAACAAACACTAGCTCGACTTCCAAGAAACACACTCTGCTTTTGAGAAAAGAGCACTCTTCTACTCTACTGTTCTTCCTATAGTGCCAGAATAGTGAGCTTGCTCAGAAAAAAAGAACTGTGCATCCTACACACACGGGCCATACCTAGTTCAACTCTTCTTAGAAAACTGAGAAGAACAGTAGCTCCTCTTCAGTCCAATACACTGTACTTGCTGGGCAAAGACGGGAGGGCTATTTGCACTGTGTATGGCAATGGGAGCACAATAGTGACTTTCTTTACCAGAAAACAACTCTTGCTCGTAGGACCAGAAACTGCATGTGATTCCACTCCATTTAGGACTGGGAAACAAACGGTAGCTCACCTTACAAGAAACACACTCTGCTTTAGAGAAAAGAGCACTCTTCTAATCTACTGTGTTTCGTATGGGGTCCAAACAGTGAGCTTGCCCAGAACAAAAGAACTGTGCTTCCTACACACACGGACCATATCTAGTTCAACTCTGCTTAGTAAATTGACAAGAACAGTAGCTCCTATTCAGTCCAATACACTGTACTTGCTGGGAAAAGACGCGAGTGCTATTTGCCTTGTGTAGGGCAATGGGAGCACAACAGTGACTTTCCTTACCATAAAACAACTCTTGCTCATAGGACCAGAAACTCCATGTGATTCAACTCCATTTAGGTCTGGGAAACAAATGCTAGCTCGCCTTACATGAAACACACTATGCTTTTGAGAAAAGAGCACTCTTCTACTCTACTGTGTTTCCTATGGGGTCCGAACAGTGAGCTTGCTCAGAACAAAAGAACTGTGCTTCCTACACACAAGGGCCATATCTAGTTCAACTCTGCTTAGGAAACTGACAAGAACAGTAGCTCCTCTTCAGTCCAATACACTGTACATGCGGGGAAGAGACGCGAGTGCTATTTGCACTGTGTATGGCAATTGGAGCACAATAGTGACTCGTCTTACCAGAAAACAAATCTTGCTCGTAGGACAAAATACTGCATGTGACTCAACTCCATTTAGGACTGGGAAACAAACGCTAGCTCGCCTTACAAGAAACACACTCTGCTTTTGAGAAAAGAGCACTCTTCTACTCTACTGTGTTTCCTATGGAGTCCGAACACTGAACTTGCTCAGAACAAAAGAACTGTGCTTCCTACACACACGGCCATATATAGTTCAATTCTGCTTAGGAACCTGACAAGAACAGTAGATCCTCTTTAGTCCAATACACTGTACTTGCTGGGAACAGACGCCAGTGTTATTTGTCCTGTGTATGGCAATGGCAGCGCAAAAGTGACTCTTCTTACCATAAAACAACTCTTGCTCGTAGGACTAGAAACTGCATGTGATTCAACTCCATTTAGGACTGGAAAACAAACGCTAGCTCACCTTACAAGAAACACACTCTGCTTTAGAGAAAAGAGCACTCTTCTACTCTACTGTGTTTCCTATAGGGCCAGAACAGTGAGCTTGCTCAGAACAAAAGAACTGTGCTTCCTACACACACGGCCATATTTAGTTCAATTCTGCTTAGGAAACTGAGAAGAACAGTAGCTCCTCTTCAGTCCAATACACTGTACTTGCTGGGAAAAGGTGGGAGGGCTATTTGCACTGTGTATGGCAATGGGAGCGCAATGTGACTTTCCTTACCAGAAAAGAACTCTTGTTCATAGGACCTGAAACTGCATGTGATTCAACTCCATTTAGGACTAGGAAACAAACGCTAGCTCGCCTTACAAGAAACAAACTCTGCTTTAGAGAAAAGAGCACTCTTCTACTCTACTGTGTTTCCTATAGGGTCCGAACAGTGAGCTTGCTGAGAACAAAAGAACTGTGCTTCCTACTCACACGGCCATATCTAGTTCAAGTCTGCTTAGGAACCTGACAAGAACAGTAGATCCTCTACAGTCCAATACACTGTACTTGCTGGGAACAGACGCCAGTGCTATTTGTCCTGTGTATGTCAATGGCAGCGCAATAGTGACTCTTCTTACCAGAAAACAACTCTTGCTCGTGGACCAGAAACTGCATGTGATTCAACTCCATTTAGGACTGGGAAACAAACTCTAGCTCGCTTTACAAGAAACACACTCTGCTTTTGAGAAATGAGCACTCTTCTACTCTACTGTGTTTCCCATAGGGACAGAACAGTGAGCTTGCTCAGAAAAAAAGAACTGTGCTTCCTACACACACGGGCCATATCTAGTTCAACTCTGCTTAGGAATCTGAAAAGAACAGTAGCGCCTCTTCAGTCCAATACACTGTACTTGCTGAAAACAGATGGGAGGGCTATTTGCACTGTGTATGGCAATGGGAGCACAATAGTGACTTTCCTTACCAGAAAACAACTCTTGCTCATGGGAACACAACCTGCATGTGATTCCACTCCATTTAGGACTGGAAACAAACGCAAGCTCGCCTTACAAGAAACACACTCTGCTTTTGAGAAAAGAGCACACTTCTACTCTACTGTGCTTCCTATGGGGTCCGAACAGTGAGCTTGCTCAGAACAAAAGAACTGTGCTTCCTACACACACGGCCATATCTAGTTCAATTCTGCTTAGGAACCTGACAAGAACAGTAGATCCTCTTCAGTCCAATACACTATACTGCTGGGAACAGACAACAGTGCTATTAGTCCTGTGTATGGCAATGGCAGCGCAATAGTGACTCTTCTTACCATAAAACAACTCTTGCTCGTAGGACCAGAAACTGCATGTGATTACACTCCATTTAGGACTGGGAAACAAACGCTAGGTCGCCTTAAAAGAAACACAGTCTGCTTTTGAGAAAAGAGCACTCTTCTACTCTACTGTGTTTCCTATGGGGTCTAAACAGTGAGCTTGCTCAGAACAAAACAACTGTGCTTCCTACACACACGGGCCATACCTAGTTCAACTCTGCTTAGTAAACTGACAAGAACAGTAGATCCTCTTCAGTCCAATACACTGTACTTGCTCGGAACAGACGCGAGTGCTATTTGCACTGTGTATGGCAATTGGAGCACAATAGTGACTCGTCTTACCAGAAAACAACTCTTGCTCGTAGGACAAAAAACTGCATGTGACTCAACTCCATTTAGGACTGAGAAACAAACGCTAGCTCGACTTCCAAAAACACACTCTGCTTTTGAGAAAAGAGCACTCTTCTACTCTACTGTGTTTCCTATGTGTTCCGAACAGTGAGCTTGCTCAGAACAAAGAAACTGTGCTTCCTACACACATGGCCATATCTAGATCAAGTCTGCTTAGATAACTGACAAGAACAGTAGCTCCTATTCAGTCCGATACACTGTACTTGCTGGGAACAGACGCGAGGGCTATTTGCACTGTATATGACATTTGGAGCGCAACAGTGACTCTTCTTACCAGAAAACAACTCTTGCTCGTAGGACCAGAAACTGCATGTGACTCAACTCCATTTAGGACTGGGAAACAAACGCGAGCTTGCCTTACAAGAAACACACTCTGCTTTTAAGAAAAGTGCACTCTTCTACTCTACTGTGTTTACGATAAGGCCAGAACAGTGAGCTTGCTCGGAACATAAGAACTGTGCTTCCTACACACACGGGCCATATCTAGTTCAACTCTGCTTAGGAAACTGACAAGAACAGTAGCTCCTCTTCAGTCTGATACACTGTACTTGCTGGGAACAGACGCATGTGCTATTTGCACTGTGTATGGCAATTGGAGCACAATAGTGTCTTTCCTTACCAAAAAACAACTCTTGCTCATAGGACCAGAAACTGCATGTGATTCAACTCCGTATAGGAATGGGAAACAAACGCTAGCTCCCCTTACAAGAAACACACTCTGCTTAGAGAAAAGAGCACTCTTCTACTCTACTGTGTTTCCTGTAGGGCCAGAACAGTGAGCTTGCTCAGAACAAAACAACTGTGCTTCCTACACACACGGCCATATCTAGTTCAACTCTGCTTAGGAACCTGACAAGAACAGTAGATCCTCTTCAGTCCAATACATTGTACATGCTGGGAACAGACGCGTGTGCTATTTGCCCTGTGTATGCCAATGGGAGCACAATAGTGACTCTTCTTACCAGAAAACAACTCTTGCTCGTAGGATCAGAAACTGCATGTGATTACACTCCATTTAGGACTGGGAAACAAACGTTAGCTCGCCTTACAAGAAACACTATCTGCTTTAGAGAAAGGAGCACTCTTCTACTCTACTGTGTTTCCTATAGGGCCAGAACAGTGAACTTGCTCAGAAGAAAAGAACTGTGCTTCCTACACTCGGGCCATATCTAGTTCAACTCTGCTTAGGAAACTGACAAGAACAGTAGCTCCTCTTCAGTCCAATACACTGTACTTGCTCCGAACCGACGCGAGTGCTATTTGCACTGTGTATGGCAATTGGAGCACAATAGTGACTCGTCTTACCAGAAAACAACTCTTGCTCGTAGGACAAAAAACTGCATGTGACTCAACTCCATTTAGGACTGGGAAACAAACACTAGCTCGCCTTCCAAGAAACACACTCTGCTTTTGAGGAAAGAGCACTCTTCTACTCTACTGTTTCCTATGTGTTCCGAACAGTGAGCTTGCTCAGAACAAAAAAATGTGCTTCCTACACACACGGCCATATCTATTTCAAGTCTGCTTAGGAACCTGACAAGAACAGTAGCTCCTATTCAGTCCGATACACTGTACTTGCTAGGAACAGACGCGAGTGCTATTTGCACTGTATATGACATTTGGAGCACAACAGTGACTCTTCTTACCAGAAAACAACTCTTGCTCGTAGGACCAAAAACTGCATGTGACTCAACTCCATTTAGGACTGGGAAACAAACACGAGCTCGCCTTACAAGAAACACACTCTGCTTTTAAGAAAAGTGCACTCTTCTACTCTACTGTGTTTCCTACAGGGCCAGAACAGTGAGCTTGCTCAGAACATAATAACTGTGCTTCCTACACTCACGGGCCATATCTAGTTCAACTCTGCTTAGGAATCTGAGAAGAACAGTAGCGCCTCTTCAGTCCAATACACTGTACTTGCTGAAAACAGATGGGAGGGCTATTTGCACTGTGTATGGCAATGGGAGCACAATAGTGACTTTCCTTACCAGAAAACAACTCTTGCTCGTAGGAACACAAACTGCATGTGATTCCACTCCATTTAGGAATGGGAAACAAACGCTAGCTCGCCTTAAAAGAAACACACTCTGCTTTTGAGAAAAAAGCACTCTTCTACTCTACTGTGTTTACTATGGGGTCCGAACAGTGAGCTTGCTCAGAAAAATAAACTGTGCTTCCTACACACACGGCCATATCTAGTTCAAGTCTGCTTAGGAACCTGACAAGAACAGTAGATCCTCTTCAGCCCAATACACTGTACTTGCTGCGAACAGATGCCAGTGCTATTTGTCCTGTGTATGGCAAAGGCAGTGCAATAGTGACTCTTCTTACCATAAAACAACTCTTGCTCGTAGTACCAGAAACTGCATGGGATTCAAATCCATTTAGGACTGCGAAACAAACGCTAGCACGCCTTACAAGAAATACACTCTGCTTTAGAGAAAAGAGCACTCTTCTACTCTACTGTGTTTCCTATGGGGTCCAAACAGTGAGCTTGCTCAGAACAAGAGAACTGTGCTTCCTACACACGGACCATATCTAGTTCAACTCTGCTTAGGAAACTGACAAGAACAGTAGCACCTATCCAGTCCAATACACTGTACTTGCTGGGAACAGACGTGAGTGCTATTTGCACTGTGTATGGCAATTGGAGCACAATAGTGACTCGTCTTACCAGAAAACAACTCTTGCTCATAGGACAAAAAACTGCATGTGACTCAACTCCATTTAAGACTGGGAAACAAACGCTAGCTCGACTTAAAAGAAACACACTCTGCATTAGAGAAAAGAGCACTCTTCTACTCTACTGTGTTTCCTATAGGGCCAGAACAGTGATTTGCTCAGAACATAAGAACTGTGCTTCCTACACACAAGGGCCAAATCTACTTCAACTCTGCTTAGGAAACTGACAAGAACAGTAGCTCCTTTTCAGTCCCATACACTGCACTTGCTGGGAACAGACGCGAGTGCTATTTGCACTGTGTATGGCAATGGGAGCACAATAGTGACATTCGTTACCAGAAAACAAGTCTTGCTCGTAGTTCCAGAAACTGCATGTGATTCATCTCCATTTAGGACTGGGAAACAAATGCTAGCTCGCCTTACATGAAACATATTCTCCTTTTGAGAAAAGAGCACTCTTCTACTCTACTGTGTTTCTTATGGGGTCCGAACAGTGAGCGTGCTCAGAACAAAAGAACTGTGCTTCCTACACATACGGGCCATATATCGTTCAACTCTGCTTAGGAAACTGACAAGAACAGTAGCTCCTCTTCAGTCCAATACACTTTACTTGCGCGGAACAGACGTGAGTGCTATTTGCACTGTGTATGGCAATTGGAGCACAATAGTGACTCGTCTTACCAGAAAACAACTCTTGCTCATAGGACAAAAAACTGCATGTGACTCAACTCCATTTAAGACTGGGAAACAAACGCTAGCTCGCCTTAAAAGAAACACACTCTGCATTAGAGAAAAGAGCACTCTTCTACTCTACTGTGTTTCCTACAGGGCCAGAACAGTGAGCTTGCTCAGAACATAAGAACTGTGCTTCCTACACACACGGGCCATATCGAGTTCAACTCTGCTTAGGAACCTGACAAGAACAGTAGCTCCTCTTCATTCCAAATCACTGTACTTGCTGGGAACAGACGCATGTGCTATTTGCACTGTGTATGGCAATGGGAGCGCAATAGTGACTTTCCTTACCAGAAAACAACTCTTGCTCGTAGGACAAGAAACTGCATGTGATTCCACTCCATTTAGGACTGGAAACAAACGCAAGCTCGCCTTACAAGAAACACACTCTGCTTTTGAGAAAAGAGCACACTTCTACTCTACTGTGTTTCGTATGGGGTCCAAACAGTGAGCTTGCTCAGAACAAAAGAACTGTGCTTCCTACACACACGGACCATATCTAGTTCAACTCTGCTTAGTAAATTGACAAGAACAGTAGCTCCTATTCAGTCCAATACACTGTACTTGCTGGGAATAGACGCCAGTGCTATTTGTCCTGTGTAGGGCAATGGCAGCGCAATATTGACTCTTCTTACCAGAAAACAACTCTTGCTCGTAGGACCAGAAACTGCATGTGATTCAACTCCATTTAGGACTGGGAAAAAAACGCTAGCTCGCCTTACAAGAAACACACTCTGCTTTTGAGAAAAGAGCACTCTTCTACTCTACTGATTTTCCTATGGGGTCCAAACAGTGAGCTTGCTCAGAACAAAAGAACTGTGCTTCCTACACACACCGACCATCTCCAGTTCAACTCTGCTTAGGAAACTGACAAGAACAGTAGCTCCTCTTCAGTCCGATGCACTGTATTTGCTGGGAACAGACGTGAGTGCTATTTGCACTGTGTATGGCAATGGGAGCTCAATAGTTACTTTCCTTACCAGAAAACAACTCTTGCTTGTAAGACCAGAAACTGCATGGGATTCAACTCCATTTAGGACTGGGAAACAAACGCTAGCTCGCCTTACAATAAACACACTCTGCTTTTGAGAAAAGAGCAAAATTCAACTCTACTGTGTTTCCTATGGGGTCCGAACAGTGAGCTTGCTCAGAACAAAAGAACTGTGCTTCCTACACATGGGCCATATCTAGTTCAACTCTGCTTAGGAAACTGACAAGAACAGTAGCTCCTCTTCAGTCCGATACACTGTACTTTCTGGGAACAGACGCGAGTGCTATTTGCACTGTGTATGGCAATGGGAGCACAATAGTGACTTTCCTTACCAGAAAACAACTCTTGCTCGTAGTACCAGAAACTGCATGTGATTCAACTCCATTTAGGACTGGGAAACAAATGCTAGCTCGCCTTACATGAAACACACTCTGCTTTTGAGAAAAGAGCACTCTTCTACTCTACTGTGTTTCCTAAGGGGTCCGAACAGTGAGCTTGCTCAAAACAAAAGAACTATGCTTCCTACACACGTGCCATATCTAGTTCAACTCTCCTTAGGAAACTGACAAGAACAGTAGCTCCTCATCAGTCCAATACACTTGCTTGCGGGGAACAGACACGAGTGCTATTTGCACTGTGTATGGTAATTGGAGCACAATAGTGACTCGTCTTACCAGAAAACAACTCTTGCATGTAGGACCAAAAACTGCATGTGACTCAACTCCATTTAGGACTGGGAAACAAACGCTAGCTCGACTTCCAATGAACACACTCTGCTTTTGAGAAAAGAGCACACTTCTACTCTACTGTTCTTCCTATAGTGCCAGAATAGTGAGCTTGCTCAGAAAAAAAGAACTGTGCATCCGACACACACGGGCCATACCTAGTTCAACTCTTCTTAGAAAACTGAGAAGAACAGTAGCTCCTCTTCAATCCAATACACTGTACTTGCTGGGCAAAGACGGGAGGGCTATTTGCACTGTGTATGGCAATGGGAGCACAATAGTGACTTTCTTTACCAGAAAACAACTCTTGCTCGTAGGACCAGAAACTGCATGTGATTCCACTCCATTTAGGACTGGGAAACAAACGGTAGCTCACCTTACAAGAAACACACTCTGCTTTAGAGAAAAGAGCACTCTTCTAATCTACTGTGTTTCGTATGGGGTCCAAACAGTGAGCTTGCTCAGAACAAAAGAACTGTGCTTCCTACACACACGGACCATATCTAGTTCAACTCTGCTTAGTAAATTGACAAGAACAGTAGCTCCTATTCAGTCCAATACACTGTACTTGCTGGGAAAAGACGCGAGTGCTATTTGCCTTGTGTAGGGCAATGGGAGCACAACAGTGACTTTCCTTACCATAAAACAACTCTTGCTCGTAGGACCAGAAACTCCATGTCATTCAACTCCATTTAGGTCTGGGAAACAAATGCTAGCTCGCCTTACATGAAACACACTATGCTTTTGAGAAAAGAGCACTCTTCTACTCTACTGTGTTTCCTATGGGGTCCGAACAGTGAGCTTGCTCAGAACAAAAGAACTGTGCTTCCTACACACAAGGGCCATATCTAGTTCAACTCTGCTTAGGAAACTGACAAGAACAGTAGCTCCTCTTCAGTCCAATACACTGTACATGCGGGGAAGAGACGCGAGTGCTATTTGCACTGTGTATGGCAATTGGAGCACAATAGTGACTCGTCTTACCAGAAAACAAATCTTGCTCGTAGGACAAAATACTGCATGTGACTCAACTCCATTTAGGACTGGGAAACAAACGCTAGCTCGCCTTACAAGAAACACACTCTGCTTTTGAGAAAAGAGCACTCTTCTACTCTACTGTGTTTCCTATGGAGTCCGAACACTGAACTTGCTCAGAACAAAAGAACTGTGCTTCCTACACACACGGCCATATATAGTTCAATTCTGCTTAGGAACCTGACAAGAACAGTAGATCCTCTTTAGTCCAATACACTGTACTTGCTGGGAACAGACGCCAGTGTTATTTGTCCTGTGTATGGCAATGGCAGCGCAAAAGTGACTCTTCTTACCATAAAACAACTCTTGCTCGTAGGACTAGAAACTGCATGTGATTCAACTCCATTTAGGACTGGAAAACAAACGCTAGCTCACCTTACAAGAAACACACTCTGCTTTAGAGAAAAGAGCACTCTTCTACTCTACTGTGTTTCCTATAGGGCCAGAACAGTGAGCTTGCTCAGAACAAAAGAACTGTGCTTCCTACACACACGGCCATATTTAGTTCAATTCTGCTTAGGAAACTGAGAAGAACAGTAGCTCCTCTTCAGTCCAATAGAGTGTACTTGCTGGGAAAAGGTGGGAGGGCTATTTGCACTGTGTATGGCAATGGGAGCGCAATGTGACTTTCCTTACCAGAAAAGAACTCTTGTTCATAGGACCTGAAACTGCATGTGATTCAACTCCATTTAGGACTAGGAAACAAACGCTAGCTCGCCTTACAAGAAACAAACTCTGCTTTAGAGAAAAGAGCACTCTTCTACTCTACTGTGTTTCCTATAGGGCCAGAACAGTGAGCTTGCTCAGAACATAAGAACTGTGCTTCCTACACACGGGCCATATCTACTTCAACTCTGCTTAGGAAACTGACAAGAAAAGTAGCTTCTCTTCAGTCCGATACACTGCACTTGCTGGGAACAGACGCGAGTGCTATTTGCACTGTGTATGGCAATGGGAGCGCAAAAGTGACTTTCCTTACCAGAAAACAACTCTTACTCATAGGACCAGAAACTGCATGTGATTCAACTCCATTTAGGACTGGGAAACAAACGCTAGCTCGCCTTACAAGAAACACACTCTGCTTTTGATAAAAGAGCACTCTTCTACTCTACTGTGTTTCCTATAGGGTCCGAACAGTGAGCTTGCTGAGAACAAAAGAACTGTGCTTCCTACTCACACGGCCATATCTAGTTCAAGTCTGCTTAGGAACCTGACAAGAACAGTAGATCTTCTACAGTCCAATACACTGTACTTGCTGGGAACAGACGCCAGTGCTATTTGTCCTGTGTATGTCAATGGCAGCGCAATAGTGACTCTTCTTACCAGAAAACAACTCTTGCTCGTGGACCAGAAACTGCATGTGATTCAACTCCATTTAGGACTGGGAAACAAACTCTAGCTCGCTTTACAAGAAACACACTCTGCTTTTGAGAAATGAGCACTCTTCTACTCTACTGTGTTTCCCATAGGGACAGAACAGTGAGCTTGCTCAGAAAAAAAGAACTGTGCTTCCTACACACACGGGCCATATCTAGTTCAACTCTGCTTAGGAATCTGAGAAGAACAGTAGCGCCTCTTCAGTCCAATACACTGTACTTGCTGAAAACAGATGGGAGGGCTATTTGCACTGTGTATGGCAATGGGAGCACAATAGTGACTTTCCTTACCAGAAAACAACTCTTGCTCATGGGAACACAACCTGCATGTGATTCCACTCCATTTAGGACTGGAAACAAACGCAAGCTCGCCTTACAAGAAACACACTCGGCTTTTGAGAAAAAAGCACTCTTCTACTCTACTGTGTTTCCTATGGGGTCCGAACATTGAGCTTGCTCAGAAAAATAAACTGTGCTTCCTACACACACGGCCATATCTAGTTCAAGTCTGCTTAGGAACCTGACAAGAACAGTAGATCCTCTTCAGCCCAATACACTGTACTTGCTGCGAACAGATGCCAGTGCTATTTGTCCTGTGTATGGCAAAGGCAGTGCAATAGTGACTCTTCTTACCATAAAACAACTCTTGCTCGTAGTACCAGAAACTGCATGGGATTCAAATCCATTTAGGACTGCGAAACAAACGCTAGCACGCCTTACAAGAAATACACTCTGCTTTAGAGAAAAGAGCACTCTTCTACTCTACTGTGTTTCCTATGGGGTCCAAACAGTGAGCTTGCTCAGAACAAGAGAACTGTGCTTCCTACACACACGGACCATATCTAGTTCAACTCTGCTTAGGAAACTGACAAGAACAGTAGCACCTATCCAGTCCAATACACTGTACTTGCTGGGAACAGACGTGAGTGCTATTTGCACTGTGTATGGCAATTGGAGCACAATAGTGACTCGTCTTACCAGAAAACAACTCTTGCTCATAGGACAAAAAACTGCATGTGACTCAACTCCATTTAAGACTGGGAAACAAACGCTAGCTCGCCTTAAAAGAAACACACTCTGCATTAGAGAAAAGAGCACTCTTCTACTCTACTGTGTTTCCTATAGGGCCAGAACAGTGACTTGCTCAGAACATAAGAACTGTGCTTCCTACACACAAGGGCCAAATCTACTTCAACTCTGCTTAGGAAACTGACAAGAACAGTAGCTCCTTTTCAGTCCCATACACTGCACTTGCTGGGAACAGACGCGAGTGCTATTTGCACTGTGTATGGCAATGGGAGCACAATAGTGACATTCCTTACCAGAAAACAAGTCTTGCTCGTAGTTCCAGAAACTGCATGTGATTCATCTCCATTTAGGACTGGGAAACAAATGCTAGCTCGCCTTACATGAAACATATTCTCCTTTTGAGAAAAGAGCACTCTTCTACTCTACTGTGTTTCTTATGGGGTCCGAACAGTGAGCATGCTCAGAACAAAAGAACTGTGCTTCCTACACATACGGGCCATATATCGTTCAACTCTGCTTAGGAAACTGACAAGAACAGTAGCTCCTCTTCAGTCCAATACACTTTACTTGCGGGGAACAGACGTGAGTGCTATTTGCACTGTGTATGGCAATTGGAGCACAATAGTGACTCGTCTTACCAGAAAACAACTCTTGCTCATAGGACAAAAAACTGCATGTGACTCAACTCCATTTAAGACTGGGAAACAAACGCTAGCTCGCCTTAAAAGAAACACACTCTGCATTAGAGAAAAGAGCACTCTTCTACTCTACTGTGTTTCCTACAGGGCCAGAACAGTGAGCTTGCTCAGAACATAAGAACTGTGCTTCCTACACACACGGGCCATATCGAGTTCAACTCTGCTTAGGAACCTGACAAGAACAGTAGCTCCTCTTCATTCCAAATCACTGTACTTGCTGGGAACAGACGCATGTGCTATTTGCACTGTGTATGGCAATGGGAGCGCAATAGTGACTTTCCTTACCAGAAAACAACTCTTGCTCGTAGGACAAGAAACTGCATGTGATTCCACTCCATTTAGGACTGGAAACAAACGCAAGCTCGCCTTACAAGAAACACACTCTGCTTTTGAGAAAAGAGCACACTTCTACTCTACTGTGTTTTGTATGGGGTCCAAACAGTGAGCTTGCTCAGAACAAAAGAACTGTGCTTCCTACACACACGGACCATATCTAGTTCAACTCTGCTTAGTAAATTGACAAGAACAGTAGCTCCTATTCAGTCCAATACACTGTACTTGCTGGGAATAGACGCCAGTGCTATTTGTCCTGTGTAGGGCAATGGCAGCGCAATATTGACTCTTCTTACCAGAAAACAACTCTTGCTCGTAGGACCAGAAACTGCATGTGATTCAACTCCATTTAGGACTGGGAAAAAAACGCTAGCTCGCCTTACAAGAAACACACTCTGCTTTAGAGAAAAGAGCACTCTTCTACTCTACTGATTTTCCTATGGGGTCCAAACAGTGAGCTTGCTCAGAACAAAAGAACTGTGCTTCCTACACACACCGACCATCTCCAGTTCAACTCTGCTTAGGAAACTGACAAGAACAGTAGCTCCTCTTCAGTCCGATGCACTGTATTTGCTGGGAACAGACGTGAGTGCTATTTGCACTGTGTATGGCAATGGGAGCTCAATAGTTACTTTCCTTACCAGAAAACAACTCTTGCTTGTAAGACCAGAAACTGCATGGGATTCAACTCCATTTAGGACTGGGAAACAAACGCTAGCTCGCCTTACAATAAACACACTCTGCTTTTGAGAAAAGAGCAAAATTCAACTCTACTGTGTTTCCTATGGGGTCCGAACAGTGAGCTTGCTCAGAACAAAAGAACTGTGCTTCCTACACATGGGCCATATCTAGTTCAACTCTGCTTAGGAAACTGACAAGAACAGTAGCTCCTCTTCAGTCCGATACACTGTACTTTCTGGGAACAGACGCGAGTGCTATTTGCACTGTGTATGGCAATGGGAGCACAATAGTGACTTTCCTTACCAGAAAACAACTCTTGCTCGTAGTACCAGAAACTGCATGTGATTCAACTCCATTTAGGACTGGGAAACAAATGCTAGCTCGCCTTACATGAAACACACTCTGCTTTTGAGAAAAGAGCACTCTTCTACTCTACTGTGTTTCCTAAGGGGTCCGAACAGTGAGCTTGCTCAAAACAAAAGAACTATGCTTCCTACACACGTGCCATATCTAGTTCAACTCTCCTTAGGAAACTAACAAGAACAGTAGCTCCTCATCAGTCCAATACACTTGCTTGCGGGGAACAGACACGAGTGCTATTTGCACTGTGTATGGTAATTGGAGCACAATAGTGACTCGTCTTACCAGAAAACAACTCTTGCATGTAGGACCAAAAACTGCATGTGACTCAACTCCATTTAGGACTGGGAAACAAACACTAGCTCGACTTCCAAGAAACACACTCTGCTTTTGAGAAAAGAGCACTCTTCTACTCTACTGTTCTTCCTATAGTGCCAGAATAGTGAGCTTACTCAGAAAAAAAGAACTGTGCATCCGACACACACGGGCCATACCTAGTTCAACTCTTCTTAGAAAACTGAGAAGAACAGTAGCTCCTCTTCAATCCAATACACTGTACTTGCTGGGCAAAGACGGGAGGGCTATTTGCACTGTGTATGGCAATGGGAGCACAATAGTGACTTTCTTTACCAGAAAACAACTCTTGCTCGTAGGACCAGAAACTGCATGTGATTCCACTCCATTTAGGACTGGGAAACAAACGGTAGCTCACCTTACAAGAAACACACTCTGCTTTAGAGAAAAGAGCACTCTTCTACTCTACTGTGTTTCGTATGGGGTCCAAACAGTGAGCTTGCTCAGAACAAAAGAACTGTGCTTCCTACACACACGGACCATATCTAGTTCAACTCTGCTTAGTAAATTGACAAGAACAGTAGCTCCTATTCAGTCCAATACACTGTACTTGCTGGGAAAAGACGCGAGTGCTATTTGCCTTGTGTAGGGCAATGGGAGCACAACAGTGACTTTCCTTACCATAAAACAACTCTTGCTCGTAGGACCAGAAACTCCATGTCATTCAACTCCATTTAGGTCTGGGAAACAAATGCTAGCTCGCCTTACATGAAACACACTATGCTTTTGAGAAAACAGCACTCTTCTACTCTACTGTGTTTCCTATGGGGTCCGAACAGTGAGCTTGCTCAGAACAAAAGAACTGTGCTTCCTACACACAAGGGCCATATCTAGTTCAACTCTGCTTAGGAAACTGACAAGAACAGTAGCTCCTCTTCAGTCCAATACACTGTACATGCGGGGAAGAGACGCGAGTGCTATTTGCACTGTGTATGGCAATTGGAGCACAATAGAGACTCGTCTTACCAGAAAACAAATCTTGCTCGTAGGACAAAATACTGCATGTGACTCAACTCCATTTAGGACTGGGAAACAAACGCTAGCTCGCCTTACAAGAAACACACTCTGCTTTTGAGAAAAGAGCACTCTTCTACTCTACTGTGTTTCCTATGGAGTCCGAACACTGAACTTGCTCAGAACAAAAGAACTGTGCTTCCTACACACACGGCCATATATAGTTCAATTCTGCTTAGGAACCTGACAAGAACAGTAGATCCTCTTTAGTCCAATACACTGTACTTGCTGGGAACAGACGCCAGTGTTATTTGTCCTGTGTATGGCAATGGCAGCGCAAAAGTGACTCTTCTTACCATAAAACAACTCTTGCTCGTAGGACTAGAAACTGCATGTGATTCAACTCCATTTAGGACTGGAAAACAAATGCTAGCTCACCTTACAAGAAACACACTCTGCTTTAGAGAAAAGAGCACTCTTCTACTCTACTGTGTTTCCTATAGGGCCAGAACAGTGAGCTTGTTCAGAACAAAAGAACTGTGCTTCCTACACACACGGCCATATTTAGTTCAATTCTGCTTAGGAAACTGAGAAGAACAGTAGCTCCTCTTCAGTCCAATACACTGTACTTGCTGGGAAAAGGTGGGAGGGCTATTTGCACTGTGTATGGCAATGGGAGTGCAATGTGACTTTCCTTACCAGAAAAGAACTCTTGTTCATAGGACCTGAAACTGCATGTGATTCAACTCCATTTAGGTCTAGGAAACAAACGCTAGCTCGCCTTACAAGAAACAAACTCTGCTTTAGAGAAAAGAGCACTCTTCTACTCTACTGTGTTTCCTATAGGGCC